>NC_057799.1:90155874-90455874 GCF_018294505.1 Triticum aestivum
CGCCGAGGTAGCCGCCGCCGCGCCGTTCGTCGTTTTTTTCTAGAAAACCGTTCGGTTTATTTCGAACCCTAGATATGTTTTTTTAGATCGGTTCGTTAGGTTTTTTCGGTTTAGTTATTTTGCGGACGTTCATCCATACGTTCGTTTTAACAAACGCCATTCACCCGTTAGTCACAGACAGCGAACGTTTTTCGTCAGTTTTTCTTTTTCCAGGGTTTTCCGCGATTATTTTCGATCGCGATTTCTGCCCTAATCTTCGTTCTAGTATAACTTTTCGCTCGTTTATCGGAATCAGGCGATTCAAGCGCCTAGATCTTTGTCTCGAAGTTCTCTTTCTGTTTAACCAACTTGAACAAGATTTTGGTACTGTAAAATTTGACTTTAGTCCAGATTAGTGATCGGATCTTGTTTCATCCGCAGTTTGAGTTTTGTTGCTCCGTTTGATTTGATTCTTTTTGCAAATCGGAGTTCTTAAGTTGAACTTTCTGGTTAGATCTTCTTATTTGAGTTTTACCCGTGCATCTTTGCTTGATTGCTTATGTATGCTATTGTTAATTTGCGATAGAATTCCCGGAGTGCGAAGCGTGCTACTACGAGTCTCTAGGTTTTGCGGATCGTCAGCAAGGCAAGTAACACTTTGATCATATCCCTTTATACCCAGTTTTTATGCATTAGTTACAATCCTCAAACACTGCATGATTAGGATGTGATTAACTTGTGGGTATTGGGAAGTAGTTAATGAGGTAGAACCTATTGCCCTGTTTATTATCAAACCCTTGGGAGTTACTTCTACGTTATGCTTATACTGCTATGCTATGCTCGTAGACGTGATTTGGGTGAGTGAATCCATGACAGATGTGAGATGATTATTTAATGGTTCAACTTAAGGTGGCAACTTTAATACACATCTGGGTGGATTGCTTGTTTGGGCACCTGGAGAATCCAGTGTTGTCCTAGGATATCCCGGAGTACCCGTGTGATAATCCTACGGTCCGCCACCTAGGCTCAAAGGGATCTAAGATATTTCAGGCTAGAAACTTCCGTGTGCAGCCACAAGCTATTATGGGCTCTAGCATAGTGGAGTAAGTTGCATGAACTCTTCCAGTGGTAGGCTAGCAGATGTAGAGGGATGTAGGTTGGTACTGTCTACCCGGGGTTAGAGTTAATGCTTCTGAAAGACTGTGTCTCGGCCATCCGTTTCTCAAACATCATGAAGTGCGAGAAATCTAACGGAGGAGATCGAGTCTTGTGGGGAAAAGTGCGCAAACCTCTACAGAGTGTACAAACTAATCATGGTTAGCCGTGTCCCCGGTTATGGACATCTTGAGTATCTAGTACTTGGATTATCATATGTATCTCATCACTCTAATTTAATTGGTTGGGTTAATGATTACTTTAATTGGGATTGAGTTGGAGGAACCTTCTCAATGATGTTTCAACTACCATGATAGTTAAATAAAATATATTCCTTTATTGTAGGGAAAAATTGGCTTTTCGCAAAACAATATAACCATAGAGCCTTACCACTAGCCAAATATGCATGTAGTGATAGCCTTTATTTATGCATTGCTCTACTGTGTTATATTGCCAGCATATTCCATGTGCTGACCTGTTTTCGGGCTGCAACGTATTATGTTGCAGACTTTTCAGACGACGAGTAAAGGTGCGATAGGTCGTTGTTGTGCATCTCAGCTATGCCGTTGGAGTTGGTGGACTCACTTATCTTCCAAGCCTTTCGCTGTTATCATTTTAGATGGCCTTAAGCCATATTTATTGTAATAAGTTCTCTTTTGAGACATTCGATGTAATAAGTGTGTGATTGCTACTCTGTTATAAATCCTTCGAGTACTGTGTGTGTCAGCATTACCGATCCAGGGATGACACGGAAGCACAGAGACTTGACCGTTTGAGGTCGGGTCGCTACAGCTACATCCTGTTACTTTGTTAATCAGCAATATATAGGTAGTTCCATTTTTGTGCGTTGTATGGTGTATTAGTGAATGATAATGTACTCGCCTCTGACACAGTGCTGAGCTTTGGTTCACCATGGAGTCCGCCGGCGAGCAGGCAGCTGCCCTCTGCATCGTTTCGTCATCAGGGAGGACGTCGTCTAGCAGCTTCATCCTCGAGGTACGTCCTGGCGATGTCGACTCGGCTCTCTCCTGCAGCTTCTCCTTCCCCGTTTCTCTTACCGCTGCTGTGCTCTTGACAGTGTTGTTCCCAACTTAAGCTTCTGCCACTTGGTTCTCAGCAGGAGAGGCACAACCTCCGCCACACCAACGAGAAGGACGATGGCATCCATGGGAGATTTGTCGAAGTGACTACTGATGACCTACAGGTCTCAATCTTGATTTCCTTGTAGACTAAAAGCTGAGATGCCATGTCTTTGTGAGATGCCAATGCGATGATAATTTGATGCCTCTAGCAGTTTTTTTATTTTCATTGAAATGATTTTATAGATTCTGTAGTACCAATTTTCCTTGATTCTGTAGTACCAATTTTCCTAGATAGAGTGTTTTCTGTATGGTTTCAAAAACCCGTCCAGGCCAAAGCATCTGATCATTTTTTTATCAATTCTTTGATTTTTAGCATTTCATTATACATATTTCAGCTTATAGGTTCCCCTTCTCCCTCTTTTTGCATGAGTCTGTTGTATCCATTATAATGTCCTATTCTAATTTATTCACAATATATTGAAAATGCTAATCTAAAGGCACAACCTTAGTTAAGCTTGAACTTGTTTGCTGAGTATATTGTAAAGCTTTGTCGCACATTCTGGAAATGAATGGTTCCATGCAGCTTCTGGGCGCTCTCGGGTTTGGGGACATCGATGGTGAAATTAGATGGCTATGAAGCTTCTGGCAAATGACAAGTCATGCCTGCTACTGCGGTTCATCGCAGCCTGGCACTAACTCATAAAGGTCGTCGAGTAGGAAGACAGGATGATGCCCATCGACAACAAGTCCATTAAGCTCCATATCTGGAAATGGTATTTACTCTGGTCTGATCTACTATAACAATTACTACCAGCTGCATATGGAATGATGTGGCGCTTGAAATTACTTCGTGGAATGTGAATTTTGAGTCATATAAGGTTTGTCCTGTGATAGACCGTAGTGTCGCATTCAATATTTCTTTATTTCCTATGAAAAAAGTTACATCATAAATGTAACCAAGTATAACAATAAGGAGAGAAATGGGGGCTCTGCTGCCATGTCTTAGAAGTCAGTATCCGCAATCTCTATAATTGGAAGATATACTCTCAGATATAGGCAGTGCCGTCCGCACAAAGAAACATACGCATGGTCTAGGAATATCAAATAAATAATGATAATTAGATCCATGTCTTGGGATGATTTAAACTCTATTTATTTGATCCCGCGTAGGTAGATTTCTTTAGAAAGACCAAGCATTATACAAATTAGCTTTCTGTCTTTCCACATTATACAATCGTAACAGCCATGCCATCTGAGCTACTCTTACTATGATTAGAGACTTAGCATCTCTTATTTATCACTAAGATTGTTTTTTTAATTCCTCTCCTTTATTGTTTTCTCAATTGCTTTAAGCAGTTCTCGCTGACCTTACATTTTGTGTTCTTGGGTACTATAGGAAAACCAACGAGTGTTCAGGATTCCGCACAGAACAATTCTTGACGGTCTGCTAGCACACCTTGGGTTATCACAAGCCGAGTATGAGCGTGTTGTTCATGAGGACGACATGATCCGTGTGACCGTCTCTTTCAACACATCTACTATTAACCTTGGGGGGCCAATCAGCGACATTTTCTGTGCCAGGGCTTTATTGCACCGACGATGAGGTTGCCGAGGATACCGTTGTGATAAAGGCTATCAGATACATAGAGGATATGACTAACATGGTTGTCAGAGACTTGAACTTTGCTTCGTCCAAACGACATCAGGGTCGTGCCGAGCGCTTCCGGGAGCAGTTAAAGGAGTCAAGGACCAATAACATGATGCTTGCTAGAGGTTGGCTTCATGTCGTGAGATACATGCATTACTTTCTTGTGCACATTAGAAATGCTGGCCGTGGACTACTCTGTTGGAGGTCTTCCTCGCACTATAGAAGACACAAGCATTTTGATAAAAGGTCGTGCTATTAGATGGCGCCTCTTCAAATTCACAACTGCTCCTATACCTATCAAGTTGATTTCGTCTTGCCGTACATATATTGCACATTCAAGATGCTTGGGTGGAGTACTCAATGTGTTCTATGTATCTCACAATTTGTTTGTATCAAGTTCGTGTGAGGAGGTCACTGTGAAGTAAATCGATAAGGCACATGAATTACGCCACTTCTTAGTATGCTTAGTGATTATGGCTTTGTAGTTGACTCTTCTTATGTATCTCGCTTTTGGTACCGAACTTCGTGTTCAATGCCCGTCTTTTGTGGTCGGATGAACGCACCGAGCTTGAGCTTGATCATGTCTTCTAATCTGATGTTGATCTTGAGATCCATTGTGTTTTACTTCTGACGCAATTGAATGCTTCTTTACTTAATTATCATCATGTATAAGTACAAGGGCTATACTTAGGTTCCTACTTACATGTTGTTAGAGCAACTATAGCAGACCCCGCAAAAATACGACCCGCAAAATGCGTTTGCGGGTTCATGAAAATCGCCTTTGCGGGTCAAAAACATACGCGGCCGAGCAGAACCCGTATCTAAACCTGCATAATTTGAAAAAATACTTTCGCGGGAGAAATTGCACAAACATAGTTCATCACATACTGCATTGTTCATCGCATACTACATAGTTCATCAGAAACTACAAGCATAGTTATACTACATACTACGTTAAACTAGCACTAGGGGGTCGGATCTGACGGCCGCGAGGTCGCGGCAACTGGACGACGCCGTGGAGGAGCCGAACGCTCAATCCTCCTCGCCGGAGCTGCAGAGATCGACGTACTTCTCCGACTGCTCCGCGCGGATGCGGTGTTGGGGAACGTAGTAATTTCAAAAAAATTCCTACGCACACACAGGATCATGGTGATGCATAGCAACGAGAGGGGAGAGTGTTATCCACGTACCCTCGTAGACCGAAAGCGGAAGCGTTAACACAACGCGGTTGATGTAGTCGTATGTCTTCACGATCTGACCGATCAAGTACCGAACGCACGGCACCTCCGAGTTCAGCACACGTTCCGCTCGATGATGTCACTCGAACTCTGATCCAGCCGAGCTTTGAGGGAGAGTTCCGTCAGCACGACGGCGTGGTGACGATGATGATGTTCTACCGACGCAGGGCTTCGCCTAAGCACCGCTACGATATTATCGAGGTGGATTATGGTGGAGGGGGGCACCGCACACGGCTAAGAGATCAAGAGATCAATTGTTATGTCTAGGGTGCCCCCTGCCCCCATATATAAAGGAGCAACGGAGGAGGTGCGGCCGGCCAGGAGGAGGCGCGCCACGAGGAGTCCTACACCCACCGGGAGTAGGACTCCCTCCCTTCCTTGTTGGACTAGGAGAGGAGAGGGAAGGATAGAGGGGGAAAGGAAAGGGGGGCGCCGCCCCCCTCCTTGTCCAATTCGGACTTGGGGGGAGGGGCGCGCGGCTGCCCCTTGGCCGCCTCTCCTCTTCCACCAATTGGGCCCATGAGGCCCAATAGCCTCCGGGGGTTCCGGTAACCCCCCCGGTACTCCGGTATATATCCGATAACCCCCGGAACCATTCCAGTGTCCGAATATAGTCATCCAATATATCAATCTTCATGTCTCGACCATTTCGAGACTCCTCGTCATGTCCGTGATCACATCCGGGACTCCGATCAACCTTCGGTACATCAAAACATATAAACTCATAATATAACTGTCATCGAAACGTTAAGCGTGCGGACCCTACGGGTTCGAGAACTATGTAGACATGACCGAGACACGTCTCCGGTCAATAACCAATAGCGGAACCTGGATGCTCATATTGGCTCCCACATATTCTATGAAGATCTTTATCGGTCAGACCGCATAACAACATACGTTGTTCCCTTTGTCATCGGTATGTTACTTGCCCGAGATTCGATCGTCGGTATCTCAATACCTAGTTCAATCTCGTTACTGGCAAGTCTCTTTACTCGTTCCGTAATACATCATCCCACAACTAACTCATTAGTTGCAATGCTTTCAAGGCTTAAGTGATGTGCATTACCGAGAGGGCCCAGAGATACCTCTCCGACAATCGGTGTGACAAATCCTAATCTCGAAATACGCCAACCCAACAAGTACCTTTGGAGACACCTGTAGATCACCTTTATAATCACCCAGTTACGTTGTGACGTTTGGTAGCACACAAAGTGTTCCTCCGGTAAACGGGAGTTGCATAATCTCATAGTCATAGGAACATGTATAAGTCATGAAGAAAGCAATAGCAACATACTAAACGATCGAGTGCTAAGCTAACGGAATGGGTCAAGTCAATCACATCATTCTCCTAATGATGTGATCCCGTTAATCAAATGACAACTCATGTCTATGGCTAGGAAACATAACCATCTTTGATCAATGAGCTAGTCAAGTAGAGGCATACTAGTGACACTCTGTTTGTCTATGTATTCACACAAGTATTACGTTTCCGGTTAATACAACTCTAGCATGAATAATAAACATTTATCATGATATAAGGAAATAAATAATAACTTTATTATTGCCTCTAGGGCATATTTCCTTCGGTCTCCCACTTGCACTAGAGTCAATAATCTAGATTACACAGTAATGATTCTAACAACCATGGAGCCTTGGTGCTGATCATGTTTTGCTCGTGAAAGAGGCTTAGTCAACGGGTCTGCAACATTCAGATCCGTATGTATCTTGCAAATTTCTATGTCTCCCACCTGGACTAAATCCCGGATGGAATTGAAGCGTCTCTTGATGTGCTTGGTTCTCTTGTGAAATCTGGATTCCTTCGCCAAGGCAATTGCACCAGTATTGTCACAAAAGATTTTCATTGGACCCGATGCACTAGGTATGACACCTAGATCGGATATGAACTCCTTCATCCAGACTCCTTCATTTGCTGCTTCCGAAGCAGCTATGTACTCCGCTTCACATGTAGATCCTTGCCACGACGCTTTGTTTAGAACTGCACCAACTGACAGCTCCACTGTTCAATGTAAACACGTATCCGGTTTGCGATTTAGAATCGTCCGGATCAGTGTCAAAGCTTGCATCAACGTAACCATTTACGATGAGCTCTTTGTCACCTCCATAAACGAGAAACATATCCTTAGTCCTTTTCAGGTATTTCAGGATGTTCTTGACCGTTGTCCAGTGATCCATTCCTGGATTACTTTGGTACCTCCCTGCTAAACTTATAGCAAGGCACACATCAGGTCTGGTACACAACATTGCATACATGATAGAGCCTATGGCTGAAGCATAGGGAACATCTTTCATCTTCTCTCTATCTTCTACAGTGGTCGGGTATTGAGTCTTACTCAACTTCACACCTTGTAACACAGGCAAGAACCCTTTCTTTGCTTGATCAATTTTGAACTTCTTCAAAACTTTGTCAAGGTATGTGCTTTGTGAAAGTCCAATTAAGCGTCTTGATCTATCTCTATAGATCTTGATGCCCAATATATACGCAGCTTCACCGAGGTCTTTCATTGAAAAACTCTTATTCAAGTATCCCTTTATGTTATTCAGAAATTCTATATCATTTCCAATCAGCAATATGTCATCCACATATAATATTAGAAATGCTACAGAGCTCCCACTCACTTTCTTGTAAATACAGGCTTCTCCAAAAGTCTGTACAAAACCAAATGCTTTGATCACACTATCAAAGCGTTTATTCCAACTCCGAGAGGCTTGCATCAGTCCATAGATGGATCGCTGGAGCTTGCATATTTTGTTAGCACTTTTAGGATTGACAAAACCTTCTGGTTGCATCATATACAACTCTTCTTTAATAAATCCATTAAAAAATGCAGTTTTGTTTATCCATTTGCCAGATTTCATAAAATGCGGCAATTGCTAACATGATTCGGACAGACTTAAGCATAGATACGAGTGAGAAACTCTCATCGTAGTCAACACCTTGAACTTGTCGAAAACCTTTTGCGACACTTCTAGCTTTGTAGATAGTAACACTACTATCAGCGTCCGTCTTCCTCTTGAAGATCTATTTAATCTCAATGGCTCGCCGATCATTGGGCAAGTCAATCAAAGTCCATACTTTGTTCTCAGACATGGATCCCATCTCAGATTTCATGGCCTCAAGCCATTTTGCGGAATCTGGGCTCATCATCGCTTCCTCATAGTTCGTAGGTTCGTCATGGTCAAGTAACATGACCTCCAGAACAGGATTACCGTACCACTCTGGTGCGAATCTTACTCTGGTTGACCTACGAGGTTCGGTAGTAACTTGATCTGAAGTTTCATGATCATCATCATTAGCTTCCTCATTAATTGGTGTAGGTGTCACAGGAACCGATTTCTGTGATGAACTACTTTCCAATAAGGGAGCAAGTACAGTTACCTCATCAAGTTCTACTTTCCTCCCACTCACTTCTTTCGAGAGAAACTCCTTCTCTAGAAAGGATCCATTTTCAGCAACGAATATCTTGCCTTCGGATCTGTGATAGAAGGTGTACCCAACATTTTCTTTTTGGTATCCTATGAAGACGCATTTCTCCGATTTGGGTTTGAGCTTATCAGGTTGAAACTTTTTCACATAAGCATTGCAACCTCAAACTTTAAGAAACGATAGCTTAGGTTTCTTGCCAAACCATAGTTCATACGGTGTCGTCTCAACGGATTTAGATGGTGCCCTATTTAACGTGAATGTAGCTGTCTCTAATGCATAACCCTAAAACGATAGTGGTAGATCGGTAAGAGACATCATAGATCGCACCATATCTAATAAAGTACGGTTACGACGTTCGGACACACCATTACATTGTGGTGTTCCAGGTGGCGTGAGTAGTGAAACTATTTCACATTGTTTTAACTGAAGGCCAAACTCGTAACTCAAATATTTTACCTCTGCGATCATATCGTAGAAACTTTTATTTTTGTTACGATGATTCTCCACTTCACTCTGAAATTCTTTGAACATTTCAAATGTTTCAGACTTGTGTTTCATCAAGTAGATATACCCATATCTGCTCAAATCATCTGTGAATGTCAGAAAATAATGATACCCGCCGCAAGCCTTAATATTCATCGGACCACATACATCAGTATGTATGATTTCCAACAAATCTGTTGTTTGCTCCATTGTTCCGGAGAACGGCGTTTTAGTGATCTTGCCCAAGAGGCATGGTTCGCAAGCATCAAGTGATTCATAATCAAGTGATTCCAAAATCCCATCAGCATGGAGTTTCTTCATGCGCTTTACACCAATATGACCTAAACGGCAGTGCCACAAATAAGTTGCACTATCATTATTAACTTTGCATCTTTTGGCTTCATTATTATGAATATGTGTATCACTACGATCGAGATCCAACAAACCATTTTATTGGGCGTATGACCATAGAAGGTTTTATTCATGTAAACAGAACAACAATTATTCTCTAATTTAAATGAATAATCGTATTGCAACAAACATGATCAAATCATATTCATGCTCAACGCAAACACCAAATAACACTTATTTAGTTTCAACACTAATCCCGAAAGTATAGGGAGTGTGCGATGATGATCATATCAATCATGGAACTACTTCCAACACACATCGTCACCTCGCCTTTTACTAGTTTCTGTTTATTCTGCAACTCCCGTTTCGAGTTACTACTCTTAGCAACTGAACCAGTATCAAATGCCGAGGGGTTGCTATAAACACTAGTAAAGTACACATCAATAACATGTATATCCAATATACCTTTGTTCACTTTGCCATCCTTCTTATCCACTAAATACTTGGGGTAGTTCCGCTTCCAGTGACCAGTCCCTTTGCAGTAGAAGCACTTAGTCTCAGGCTTAGGACCAGACTTGGGCTTCTTCACTTGAGCAGCAACTTGCTTGCCGTTCTTCTTGAAGTTCCCCTTCTTCCCTTTGCCCTTTTCTTGAAACCAGTGGTCTCGTCAACCATCAACACTTGATGTTTTTCTTGATTTCTACCTTCGTCGATTTCAGCATCACGAAGAGCTTGGGAATTGTTTCTGTTATCCCTTGCATATTATAGTTCATCACGAAGTTCTACTAACTTGGTGATGGTGACTAGAGAATTCTGTCAATCACTATCTTATCTGGAAGATTAACTCCCACTTTATTCAAGCGATTGTAGTACCCGGACAATCTGAGCACATGCTCACTGCTTGAGCTATTCTCCTCCATCTTTTAGCTGTAGAACTTGTTGGAGACTTCATATCTCTCAACTCGGGTATTTGCTTGAAATATTAACTTCAACTCCTGGAACATCTCATATGCTCCATGACGTTCAAAACGTCATTGAAGTCCCGATTCTAAGCCGTAAAGCATGGCACATTGAACTATCGAGTAGTCATCAGCTTTGCTCTGCCAGACGTTCTTAACGTCGTCAGTTGCATCGGCAGCAGGCCTGGCACCCAGCGGTGCTTCCAGGACGTAATTCTTCTGTGCAGCAATGAGGATAATCCTCAAGTTACGGACCCAGTCCGTGTAATTGCTACCATCATCTTTCAACTTTGCTTTCTCAAGGAACACATTAAAATTCAATGGAACAACAACACGGGCTATCTATCTACAATCAACATAGACAAGCAAGATACTATCAGGTACTAAGTTCATGATAAATTTAAGTTCAATTAATCATATTACTTAAGAACTCCCACTTAGATAGACATCCCTCTAATCCTCTAAGTGATCACGTGATCCATATCAACTAAACCATGTCCGATCATCACGTGAGATGGAGTAGTTTCAATGGTGAACATCACTATGTTGATCATATCTACTATATGATTCACGCTCGACCTTTCGGTCTCCGTGTTCCGAGGCCATATCTGTTATATGCTAGGCTCGTCAAGCTTAACCTGAGTATTCCGCGTGTGCAACTGTTTTGCACCTGTTGTATTTGAACGTAGAGCCTATCACACCCAATCATCACGTGGTGTCTCAGCACGAAGAACTTTCGCAACAGTGCATACTCAGGGAGAACACTTATACTTTGATAATTTAGTGAGGGATCATCTTATAATGCTACCGTCAATCAAAGCAAGATAAGATGCATAAAAGATAAACATCACATGCAATCAATATAAGTGATATGATATGGCCATCATCATCTTGTGCTTGTGATCTCCATCTCCGAAGCACCGTCATGATCACCATCGTCACCGGCGCGACACCTTGATCTTCATCGTAGCATCGTTGTCGTCTCGCCAATCTTATGCTTCTACGACTATCACTACCGCTTAGTGATAAAGTAAAGCATTACAGGGCGATTGCATTGCATACAATAAAGCGACAACCATATGGCTCCTGCCAGTTGCCGATAACTCGGTTACAAAACATGATCATCTCATACAATAGAATTTAGCATCATGTCTTGACCATATCACGTCACAACATGCCCTGCAAAAACAAGTTAGACGTCCTCTACTTTGTTGTTGCAAATTTTACGTGGCTGCTACGGGCTTAGCAAGAACCGTTCTTACCTACGCATCAAAACCACAACGATAGTTTGTCAAGTTGGTGTTGTTTTAACCTTCGCAAGGACCGAGCGTAGCCACACTCGGTTCAACTAAAGTTGGAGAAACTGACACCCGCCAGCCACCTGTGTGCAAAGCACGTCGGTAGAACCAGTCTCGCGTAAGCGTACGCGTAATGTCGGTCCGGGCCGCTTCATCCAACAATACCGTCGAACAAAGTATGACATGCTGGTAAGCGTTATGACTTATATCGCCCACAACTCACTTGTGTTCTACTCGTGCATATAACATCAACGCATAAAACCAGGCTCTGATGCCACTGTTGGGGAACATAGTAATTTCAAAAAATTTCCTACGCACACACAGGATCATGGTGATGCATAGCAACAAGAGGGGAGAGTGTTGTCCACGTACCCTCGTAGACCGAAAGCGGAAGCATTAGCACAACGCGGTTGATGTAGTCGTACGTCTTCACGATCCGACCGGTCAAGTACCGAACGCACGGCACCTCCGAGTTCAGCACACGTTCAGCTTGATGACGTCCCTCGAACTCCGATCCAGCCGAGCTTTGAGGGAGAGTTCCGTCAGCACGACGGCGTGGTGACGATGATGATGTTCTACCGACGCAAGGCTTCGCCTAAGCACCGCTACGATATTATCGAGGTGGATTATGGTGGAGGGGGGCATCGCACACGGCTAAGAGATCAAGAGATCAATTGTTATGTCTAGGGTGCCCCCTGCCCCCGTATATAAAGGAGCAAGGGGGGAGGTGCGGCCGGCCAGGAGGAGGCGCGCCAGGAGGATTCCTACTCCCACCGGGAGTAGGACTCCCTCCCTTCCTTGTTGGACTAGGAGAGGAGAGGGAAGGAAAGAGGGGGAAAGGAAAGGGGGGGGCAACGCCCCCCTCCTTGTCCAATTCAGACTTGGGGGGAGGGGCGCGCGGCTGCCCCTTGGCCGCCTTTCCTCTTCTACCAATTGGGCCCATGAGGCCCAATAGCCTCCGGGGGGGTTCCGGTAACCCCCCGGTACTCCGGTATATATCCGATAACCCCCGGAACCATTCCGGTGTCCGAATATAGTCATCCAATATATCAATCTTCATGTCTCGACCATTTCAAGACTCCTCGTCATGTCCGTGATCACATCCGGGACTCCGAACAACCTTCGGTACATCGAAACATATAAACTCATAATATAACTGTCATCGAAACATTAAGCGTGCGGACCCTACGGGTTCGAGAACTATGTAGACATGACCGAGACACGTCTCCGGTCAATAACCAATAGCGGAACCTGGATGCTCATATTGGCTCCCACATATTCTACGAAGATCTTTATCGGTCAGACCGCATAACAACATACGTTGTTCCCTTTGTCATCGGTATGTTACTTGCCCGAGATTCGATCGTTGGTATCTCAATACCTAGTTCAATCTCGTTACCGGCAAGTCTCTTTACTCGTTCCGTAATACATCATCCCACAACTAACTCATTAGTTGCAATGCTTACATGGCTTAAGTGATGTGCATTACCGAGAGGGCCCAGAGATACCTCTCTGACAATCGGAGTGACAAATCCTAATCTCGAAATACGCCAACCCAACAAGTACCTTTGGAGACACCTGTAGATCACCTTTATAATCACCCAGTTACGTTGTGACGTTTGGTAGCACACAAAGTGTTCCTCCGGTAAACGGGAGTTGCATAATCTCATAGTCATAGGAACATGTATAAGTCATGAAGAAAGCAATAGCAACATACTAAACGATCGAGTGCTAAGCTAACGGAATGGGTCAAGTCAATCACATCATTCTCCTAATGATGTGATCCCGTTAATCAAATGACAACTCATGTCTATGGCTAGGAAACATAATTATCTTTGATCAACGAGCTAGTCAAGTAGAGGCATACTAGTGACACTCTGTTTGTCTATGTATTCACACAAGTATTATGTTTCCGGTTAATACAATTCTAGCATGAATAATAAACATTTATCATGATATAAGGAAATAAATAATAACTTTATTATTGCCTCTAGGGCATATTTCCTTCATGCGGCGCCACTCGTCAGCCTTCTCTTGACGGCGACGTTCTCGGCGACCGCCTGCCGCCACTCGAGGGCTTCGAGCTCCTCGGCGTGGCGCCGACGCTCCTCCTCCTCGCGCACGCTCCGCTCGGCGTTGGCGGCGGCGACGGCGTCGAACTCTGCGACGTAGTCCTCGGGCCCGACGACTCCGCGGCGGCCGAGCGGAGCGGGCTCTTCGGGCTCCTCCTTCACCGGCCGAGCGAACGGCGCCGGCGGCTCCGGCTCCTCCTCCTCGTCCGACCACTCCCTCTTCACGGGGAGGAAGCCTGCGGCGGCGGAGGAGGAGGATCCGGCGTACGAAGAACGCGCGGAGGAGAACGACGCGCGCCGACGGTCGTACTCCACCGTCTCGCGGCGGTCGAAGCTCGCCGGCGGCGAAAGCCCGCAATTGGTCCACTTCCGCGCACCGCGCTTCCTCGCCCCCGTCGGACCGGACGCGCCGCTCGCGCTCCGGGTCTCTCTCACGGCCGGATCTGCTGCCGGAGCCGTGTCCGGAGCTCCACATTCGCCCCCACATGGGGCTGGAGGCGGGGCGGAGGGTCGCCGACGACGAGAAATTGGGAGAGGAGAAAGGGGAATCGGGTGGCTCGCGGCGGCGGGGGATAGGGTTTGGACCCGCAAAAGGGTCGCGGAACCGCATTTATAGTGCTCGGGGCGTGCGGTTTGCGGGCTGCGGCAAAAATTTTTGCGGGCCGGGCGAGTATGCGGGCTCTGTTCTAGCCACAAAATTGGCCCAAGCCCGCATACTCGCCGGAATTTTTGCGGGCCGGACGTTTTGCGGGGTCTGCTAGAGTTGCTCTTACATGCTTCGGTAAAATGTTGAGACCGGCACCCTTGCACCCGCGAACCCGATCTAGATGAATACTAGACAAATGCAGAATGAGAGAACTGCAGAACTTCAGAGTTCCTTCTTTTGGAGGGGGCGTTGACCGGCTTCCTTCTTTCCGAAGCCACGAGCCCGACCGAACCAGCGAGACCGAACCCAAGCCAACCCACCCGAGCCCCAAACGCAAGACCACCCTTCCCTAATTAAAACCATCGCTCTCTCCCTTCGTCCCCATCTCTCTCCCCTCCCTCCCCCCTCCCTCAAACCCTCAGCTTGCCCGCGAGCGCGAGGTCAGCTCTGAAACGGGAGGCGCGACTCGCCCCGTGCCGGAAAGATCGAACGCGCATCCTCCTCCGCCGTTCCCCACCCTCCCCGCCCATCCGTCGGCGGCGGCGTCCCCCTCCGGGCGGCGCAGATCTCCAAAACCCTAAGCCCTGGCGCGGTAGGGTTTGTGGCCCGCGCGTCCTCCGAGCGGGGCTGGGGCCGCCATGGCGCCCATCAATAGCTCCAACATGGAGATGCACTCGCAGAAGCTCTTCGAGCCCGACCTACGTACGCCCCCGCGTTCCCCTCCCCCCATGCCCTGGTTATCTGTTTTTTTTTCCCGTATATGTGCCGGCCGCCGCGTCAATTTTGCAGCCGTGCTTGCGGGACGCGCTCGCTATTTCGCCCGGGTGCGGTGGATCGTCTGTAGTTTACCCGCCCATTGTTTCTTCGCTACCTTTTTTGTTTGTCTGCAGTTAGACTGTCGCTCTTGCAGTCCTGTTTACCTTACTGAATCTCCGCATTCCCCTTCTGTTGTATTAAGTCTGTATCTTCTTTACACGGTGTGGATTAATTAGAGGTATATTGCTCCCCAATGTACAATTTTGTAGTGTCAGGTTTCCGCTGCCTGGAACCGAACCATGTTTTTTTAATTAATCTAGCATGTAGTTCTCCATCGTAGAATTTTGTCAAACGGCCTGCTCTCCAGTTTCCTGTCGAAATTCACCATAAAGGAGTAAAGGACACTTTTTGTTCAATCCCAAGTTGCAAATTTTGAAAGCCATAATACTTTCACTGGAGTTGGTGACTCTTTTGGCTCAATGGTCCGATGCCTAATCATCCGTTTGACTATTTTGCAGCTGTGCAAGTCCGGCTGCAGCTCGTGATGGAAGTTCGGGACAGCCTGGAGATGACACATACTCCGGATTACCTCAACTTCCTTCGTTGCTACTTCAGGGCCTTCTCAGCCATCCTGAGCACCTACACCTCACCACAGGCCACCGAAAATGCTGAGCACAAGCTGCGCAATGTGGTGATCGAGATCCTCAACCGGCTTCCGCACAGTGAGGTGCTGCGACCCTTTGTGCAGGATCTTCTCAAGCTCTCTCTCCGTGTGCTAACACAGGACAATGAGGACAATGCCCTTCTTGCCATTAGAATCGTATTTGACCTTCTCCGCAACTTCCGCCCTACTGTTGAGGCGGAGGTCCAGCCATTTCTTGATTTTGTTGTTGCAATATACCGCAACTTCAAATTTACCGTCAAGCATTTCTTCGATAACCCCAATGCCAGTGCCAATGTCGTTCCTCCCGTGTCCAATCAGCATTTGGACCCCACTGCCGATGGCCCAGGCATGTTGGCAGTGCCAAGTGGTGGACAACTCAATCCAAGCGCACAGTCTTTCAAGATAGTTACCGAGAGCCCTCTTGTGGTGATGTTCCTCTTTCAGTTGTATGCTAAGCTGGTGCAGACAAATATCCCGTTCTTATTGCCACTCATGGTGGAAGCAATTGCTGAGAACGGGCCAGACAAGGTGCCGCCTCACCTGAAGACGCCCTTTGTTGAGTTAAAGGGTGCACAAGTCAAGGTAGGGCTTAGTTCACTATACTTCTGTTGCCTTGCCTGCGGAGTTCTTAACTGATTGATGGTTTGTGCTGCAGACATTGTCGTTCCTGACGTACCTGCTAAAAAGCAACGCAGATTATATAAAGCCATACGAGAACAGTATATGCAGCAGTATTGTGAAATTGCTTGTTACATGCCCCGCAGACTCAGTCTCCATAAGAAAGGTTACTATGCTTTGCAAACTCCCTTAGTTAGGTGCTGCATCATGCATTATTTTAAAACACTTCCATTTATGTAATTCCAGGAGCTGCTAGTTGGGCTGAAGCAAGTTCTCAACACTGAATACAGGCGTGGGCTGTTTCCCTTGATTGACACACTTCTTGATGAAAGGTACATAAACCATTTCACTTCTTGAATGCTCACTACCATATTTTGTTCCATGATTTTTAAATGCGGAGGCAAGATGGTTTACCATGCGGTGTGCTAGCTAGCTATTGATCTGATGTCATAACTCATGACCACCTGTTTCTTTCGCTGTTTCTTTCGAAGTTACATTTAGAGGGCTGAATATTTCTAGATATAGTCCAAATAAACAAGGTCACATAAACTCCTTTTCATTGAAGACAAGGATAATTCAAAGCAGTTGGAAACTAAGGAATTATAAAAAATCATCCCTCTCCTTGATTTGGATTGGTTTGAACTCCTCAATTTTAGTTTGTAGACAATCGCTGTAAAACTGTAAGCAGAGCAATACCATATCCACTGAGCTGTCAATGAGGCACTACGTGTTACGCTGACCTTATCCTTCTTTTCTTACGGTTGCTGTGTTATAACTCAACTGGGTACATGGTGATCTTATGCCATTTATGCCCTGTTATGGATATTGGAGCACTTGATTGCTTGCTTTTTTGCGTGTCATGCTTTATTCTTAGTTTCAGACAAGTTTTAACTCTTGATTGCTTGTCTTCCAGGGTTTTGGTTGGCACAGGGCGAGTTTGTATCGAGACATTAAGGCCGCTTGCTTATACCCTTCTTGCAGAGTTGGTGCATTATGTTCGAGGAGACCTTTCCCTTCCGCTGGTTGATCTTATTCTTTAACTCTAGCATGTCAATCTTGTTATGTTAAAATATTTATTTATTTCACAAGATCACAAATTTGGCACTGCTCAGTCAGAGGGTATGTCCGGCTTATGTCCAAAACATGCGTTACCTACTTTTTGGGTATGGCCTAATTTTTGGTCATTGTTTGGATGCTTACCAATATTTTGACATGCCTTGCTCCTTTGCCTATTTTAGTTTATTTTTCTTGCTGACATTGGCCAAATCATGGGCATGAGAAACCATGGCCAAAATTTTGGCCAGGTAGAATTTGGTTTGGTAGACTTGGGCTTAAAATCAAACACACCCATAATTTCTGCAGTTCCATAGATTTTAGAGGGAGAACACTATCTTATTTGCTCATTGTAAACACCATCAATATAAAGGCTTAGGCAGCTAGTTGTTTGATTGATTAGGTGCTTTGTCAGATGTTTCTTTTGCTAGCTGTAACACTGATACTGTAATTTTCCTTATTCAGCAAAGATTATGCAAGTATCTACGAGAGCAGACTTTTGCTTTGTTCTACTATATTCATGACCGAGTTTTGGGGATGTTTATACTAAAGCAGTAACTTCACTTTTGTGCAGTTGTCACGGATCATCTATTTGTTCTCTCGGAATATGCATGATTCTTCGTTAACTCTCGTAATTCATACGACGTCTGCCCGCCTAATGCTTAATCTGGTATGCTTACTATTCTTCCTTTCTTTAGTACAAAAAATGACATTTACCAAGGATTTCAAATCATATTGGCTGCTGGAGGCAGGCGTCAGTGGGCTTAATCAGGCCAGCTGGACTTAGGTGGGTGTTTGGAAGGAGTGGAAAGGAGGGGATAAGAGGGGGATAGGGGAGGAAGCGAGTGAAGTCACTGCCACCGTCACATCCGTTCCACGATAGCAGATCTTTAAAAAAATCCTTGAACATAGACCTTTAACTTGAGCTCGATCTTGATCTCGATCATGGCTTTGCTGGCCTATGATGATGATGATGTCAGGATACGATGGTTGCCTGCCAACGATCATCTCTATCATCGAGTCTCCTCTCTACCTATGGTTCTGTGTTCTGTGGCGGTGGCCTGCTGGGAGGGAAAATGCATACGTAAAAAATCAAGAGCTATCCCTAACATCGCCAGATGGTCCAAGCAATCACTCCTGCTACATTTTTGTGTTATTGCTTTTCCCATTCCTTTTTCTTTTCTCTTCTCTTCTCCAAATATGCTTATCCTATATTATGTACCTTACATTTTACATTAGGTAACCTTGGATGCTATGTCTCCTAACTTCCTACCAAAATGGTATATTTATTAAATAAAGTACTTGGTATCATTTATTGTTTGTATTTGCACTGTCTAACTCTCGCCGAAGATGACCCTATGCACTTAGTTGTCCTGGTGCCCTGGGGTCGCCGTGATTTTCCAGAGTGCCGAGATAATTCTAGTGATTTGTACATTACTTTTGTTGTTGAGTTTTTCCTTCTGTAATTCAATATTCATTCATAACCATAAAGCTAAACAGTAGTTTTAGTGAAAATAGCGTTTGTAAACCGCTAATTTTTCTGGTACCACTCTAGGTCGAGCCCATATATGAAAAAGGTGTTGACCAGCAAAGCATGGATGAAGCACGAGTATTGTTGGTAAGAATTGTTTGTTCATAATGTACACATGAAAGATTACTTTTTCTTTAACAAATACTCCTGATTGGCCAATTACCAGGGGCGCATATTGGATGCATTTGTTGGGAAATTTAGGACACTGAAGCGCACGATTCCTCAGGTATATGGAAACTTCAGAATCTTTCTTCAATCCATTGGCACATTATACACACATGGCCACATTGGTTAGATATTGCAATAATTCAAACTGCAGAACTACAGTACACAGCTATAAAACATAGGCAATATTTTCTAATGCTTCTATGTTCCAAAACAATGTGGCAGTTCTGCTCAGCTGAATCCCTGCAGGGTCTGTATGGAATGTAGTACGAGCTAGCTGTGTGAATTTCTAATGCAAATGTGTGTAGGATTGCGTTGGTAGTCTTGGTCCCTCTAATTTTTTGGTATGCATTTGTTCCATCCCATATCAACTGTCGCTCAAACGAATGTATCTAGCACTGAAATATGGGACGGCGGTTGCATAAGTATACGACTATATACACAACAGAAGATTCATATTATCAGTGTTTTTCAGTCTTATTCTAGCAGAAATCTACTATCCATTCGGAATTTCCAAGGCCAAAGTGCAGGCCTTGGTGTGTTGCAGTAAAGTAGCTAGCATAAGATCTCCCCCAACTATCCTTATGCCTTCCCCTGCTAGTTACCGGCATGATATATTCTCCCTGCCGTCATTGCCTATCCACACGATACGTTTCTGTTTGGCGGCATGCTTTACTTTGCCTGTTAAATATCCACAAAAGCAGGTGATGAGGTAGGAAAAGCATGGGGAATAATGTTGTTAGTACTCCTAATTGTTAAGGCCCAATCATCAACTGTAGGGTTGACCTAAGGGTCTGCTCACTCTGGCTAAGAAGATAAGGTTTCTTTTAAGTGTCATGTAGCTTTGTGTGATTGGCTGGGTGCCCTGTCTCTTTTGTATATACATGTTTTACATATTTCCATCTTGTCCTGCAACAGAACATATCAGTTCTTAAGATTTCTAGTATGAACAACAATGAAAGGTAGCTATCATTTACTTCAATTTCAGCTTCTTTATACATGAGAACTGAAAATGTAATGGTAGATTCATGTTGTGCTTACTAATATGCGTATCTCATGATCTACTTTTGAGCCATAGTACATAAATTGGCTTTCAAGCACCCATTATTACTGCGTCATTTCCATTTAGTGTTTTATATTATGTTACCTTTCTCTTGTTCTCTGTAGTTGCTTGAAGAAGTTGAGGAAGGGAAGGAACGTCCAAATTTGAGAATGAAGCTCGAAGTCCCATTGCAGGTGTGTTTTATGTGATGCAGCTGAATCTGACCAAGCACCATGAAACATAATTAGGGATCCATGCCTAAATCTGATACAGCTGCTGCTTTTTTGTTGTTGTTTATTAAACCATTTTGACATCTATTGCAGACTGTGTTGAATTTGCAACCACCCTTGGAATATACGAAGGAGGTTAATGATTACAAAAGTCTGATAAGGACACTCGTAATGGGTATGCATTTTGATATACAGTATTCACACCATTCAAAGTTTTTAAGCGATGACATGCATCTTGTGGCTACACGTCTGAACTATGAATTTTCATATTGAACACACCAGGAATGAAGACAATAATTTGGAGTATAACCCATGCTCATTGGCCACGCCCACAGGTATTATGGACTCTCTGAATTGCTAAATACTCCCTCCGTCCCAAAATGTAAGAAGTGTCAAAAATGGTCTTACATTTTGGGACGGAGGGAGTAGTAAATTTGTCCGCTTGTCACTTTCTTTGTGCTCTAGTCCTTGAGTTCTTATATCCTATCATGTGTTGTGCAGCAACAGAATCAGCAATCTGCTAATTTGTCAGTTCAACCCTTCAGGGGACTGCGGGAGGATGAGGTACATCACTCTGTCCGAGCCTTTTCTCCTCTTGGTTTGATTCGAGTTTTTGTAATAAATCTTGACCATCTATTCTAGGTGCGGAAGACTTCAGGTGTTCTAAAATCTGGTGTTCACTGTTTAGCTCTATTTAAGGAGAAAGATGAGGAGAGGGACATACTGCAATGTTTTTCACAAATGCTAGCTATAATGGAAGCTCGTGATATCATGGATATGTTTTCCTTCTGCATGCCGGACCTCTTTGATTGCATGATAACCAACAACCAGCTTTTACACATATTTTCTTCCCTTCTGCAAGCTCCAAAGGTTCTTCGGCCCTTCACAGATGTATTGATTAATTTCCTTGTTAGCTCGAAGCTTGATGCTCTGAAACAACCAGATTCACCTGCAGCAAAGCTTGTCTTGCAACTCTTTCGCTTCTTGTTTATTGCTGCCGCAAAGGCTCCAGAAAGCTGCGAACGCACTCTTCAGCCACATGTGCCAGTAATAATGGAAGTTTGCATGAAGAGTGCCACTGAAGTTGAGAAACCTCTTGGTTACATGCACCTTCTCCGTAGCATGTTCCGTGCATTGAACAGTGCTAAATTTGATTCGTTGATGCGTGATCTTATTCCATCTCTTCAACCTTGCCTCAATTTGTTACTCTCGATGCTTGACGGGCCAACAACTGCAGATATGCGGGACTTGATTCTGGAGCTTTGCCTGATATTACCTGCCCGTTTGAGTTCGTTGCTACCTCACATTCCTCGTTTGATGAAACCTCTTGTTCTTGCTCTGAAAGGGAATGATGATCTTGTGAGCTTAGCTCTTTGTACACTTGAATTTTGGATTGATAGCCTAAATCCTGATTTTCTGGAACCTAGCATGGCCAGTTTAATGTCTGAGGTCATTCTTGCTTTATGGTCTCACTTAAGGCCCCTTCCCTACAAATGGGGTACAAAGTCCTTGGAACTTTTAGGTAAGCTAGGCGGTCGAAACAGGCGATTTCTGAAGGAGCCCCTAGCACTTGAATGCAAAGAAAATCCGGAACATGGACTTCGTTTAGTTCTGACTTTTGAGCCTGCAACACCATTTTTAGTTCCTCTGGACAGATGCATACATTTTGCTGTTGGTGCTGTTATGCAAGGTAATGGTATGGAAGCTTTCTACAGGAAACAGGCTCTTCAGTTTATTCGAGTATGCTTGAACTCTTTGTTAAATTTGAGGGAAAATGTACCTGCGGAGGGTGTGAGCTCTGGCGTTCTTGGGCATCTGCTCATTTCTTCATTAGATCCCTCAAGGCGTCGCAACGATGCTTCAGATATGAAGGTTGGTATACTATTTAAGACTCCCCTCAAGACATCCTGTGTATACTATTGAGCACTAGCATTAAATATTGTTATGTACTCCCCCCTTTCTCCTTTTGATGTCCTTTAGAATGCATGAGTCTACATCTTAAAATTCTGACCCTAAGATGCACACAAGTATTTGGATCTACCATATGCCAATATTGTTGTGACATGTGTCATAAATGATACCCTCAGTTCATTATATTAAGGACTGGATCAGTATCGAGCACAAGTTAAAGAGAATGGGTTGAAGTGTTGTTTAATCAGACCTTTTTTCTCTTACGGAATATGATATCCTTATTTGTACATTCCCCATGGTTACCTGTTACCAAAGTTGCTAAAATGTATAGTCAGGTTTATTTTGACTTGGTGTTCATTTGGAGTTACTTGATATATCTTTGCAGATGATTGTTTGTTTGTGGAACTAACAGTTGGCTTTTATTTACCTGGTAACCTCTTTGTAAATGAAAGCCAATGTGGTACTACTCCCTCTATCCCATATTAATTGTCCCTCAAATGGTTGTATCTAGAAGTATTTCAATGCTAGATACATCCGTTTGAGCGACAATTAATATGGGAAGGAGGGACTACTAAACTAAAAGCCACTATTAATAATTATCATTTTGAATTAGTAATTTCTACTAAACTAACCATCTTCAGTCTTTGGATTATACTGGGCCTTTATCATTGCCAAGTTGGCACACGTGATTTTTGGGTTGCATGCAATATCTGCACTTCTGATTGTAGCTAACTGCAACTAGGTGTTTAATCAGGTGTCGTCACACTTGCAATTCTATGCATATAGATCTTTTAGATTCTTATTTGCAGATCTGTTGATCAGTTAGCCCTTAAGTTTTAGTGATCCATGTCCAAAGCAAAATGATTTCATAGATTAGTGGTAATTGATTCTGGACTTGGAACCATAGTTTTTTTCTTGGCCTCTGTGTTCTAGCAATCTTATTGTTTCGTACTGATGCTTCCCTTTATTTTATCTGTATTTAGGGAGATTTAGGTGTCAAGACAAAGACACAATTATTGGCAGAAAAATCTGTTTTCAAGGTTTTGCTTGTAGCTATCATCGCCGCTAAAGCTGATACCAGTCTTCAAGATGAGAAGGATGACTTTGTTGTTGATATATGCCGGCATTTTGCTATACTTTTCCATGTTGATTCGTCATCCTCCAATCAATCTGGATTTGGGCAGCCTATTGGTTCGTCCCTGTCATCTAGCATCACCATGGGGTCTAGACCAAGAAGCACCACATCATCTAATCTCCGGGAGTTGGACCCTTTAATATTTTTGGATGCATTAGTTGAAGTTCTATCTAGTGAAAACCGTCAACATGCAAAAGCTGCTCTATTTGCTTTGAATACTTTTGCTGAGACACTAATCTTTCTCGCACGGATGAAACACACTGGTGTGCTAAGAGGAGGCCCAAGCACTCCTATGCTCGTTTCTAGTCCATCTTTGAATCCAGTATATTCTCCTCCCCCGAGTGTGCGGGTTGCCGTGTTTGAGGAACTATTGCCCCGTTTATTGCACTGTTGTTATGGTAGCACGTGGCAAGCTCAGATGGGTGGTGTAATAGGCCTTGGAGCATTGGTTGGTAAAGTGTCTGTGGAAACCCTATGTATCTTTCAGGTCAGAGTTGTACGTGGACTTATATATGTTCTTAAGAGGCTTCCAGTGCATGCAAACAAAGAGCAGGAGGAGACAAACCATGTCCTAACACAAGTGTTACGGGTAGTAAACAACGCAGATGAAGCAAACAGTGAACCCCGCAGACAAAGTTTCCAGGGAGTTGTTGAGTTTCTTGCTTTCGAGCTGTTTAACCCCAATGCTTCAATTGTTGTGAGAAAGAATGTGCAGGCATGCTTATCACTGCTTGCAAGTAGGACTGGCAGTGAAGTCTCTGAATTGCTTGAGCCTTTGTATCTACCATTGCTTCAACCTCTGATTTCACGACCTCTGCGTTCAAAGAACGTTGAGCAACAGGTTTCCTTGGATTCCTAACCTTTTACTCACCCAGACTAAACTTTTGACAATATCAGTTGATAGATTTCTTTTCTTTTCTTTTTGTCACAGGTGGGTACTGTTACAGCCCTGAACTTCTGTCTAGCACTAAGACCACCTCTTCTGAAGTTGTCGCCTGAGCTCGTCAATTTTTTGCAAGAAGCACTGCAAATTGCGGAGGCTGATGAAACAGTATGGGTCACCAAGCTGATGAATGCCAAAATAGTCATGACATGGAATAAACTAAGAACTGCATGCATTGAACTGCTCTGTACTGCGATGGCTTGGGGAGATCTGAAAGCTCCAATTCACAGTGAATTGCGGGCAAAGATCATCTCAATGTTTTTCAAGTCTCTGACATGTAGGACAACTGAAATTGTCAATGTTGCCAAGGAGGGACTTCGTCAGGTAATGTTTATCTGCACTTATGTTTTGTTATATTGACACTTTGCGATGGAAATTAGAATATTTGCTAATTGTTACCCTTTTGTTTGTTAATCTCTGCTTTACTAATAACTATTTCAACATAAAAAAAATGTTTTCCATGTGTTATGTTCTCACTTGTAATTGCATTTACAGGTTGTTCAGCAACAGAGGATGCCAAAAGATCTTTTACAGAGTAGCTTAAGGCCCATCTTAGTTAACTTAGCACAGACAAGGAGTCTCACCATGCCGTTACTCCAAGGATTGGCCCGTCTGCTTGAATTACTGTCAAATTGGTTCAATGTAACTTTGGGTGCAAAGTTATTGGATCACTTGAAAAAATGGCTGGAGCCAGAGAAGCTTGCCCAGAGTCAAAAATCTTGGAAAACTGGAGATGAACCAAAAATAGCTGCAGGTGACATATTTTGCTATTCATCATGTATTCTATTTCTCTCAAATAGGATATTGTGTGTGGGAAGGGATTACATGCCACTCTACATTTATAAACCAAGACTTCACTAACTTTGTTAGTTGTGACATATTTTACATGAACCTACTTAGACATAGATGATTATAATCTTCATTGGGAAATATATGATTCATTTAAAAATAGTGATCCAATGTGAAGCCATCCTTGTATTGTCTGGCAAAATCATGTTGTCCTCATTTCTAACTTTCTTTTGCTTGGTAGTTGTATATGGTCTTACGTAATGTTTTTTCTTTGCTTGGGCAGCTATGATTGAGCTTTTTCACCTTCTCCCCGCGGCAGCGAGCAAGTTCTTGGATGACCTTGTCACCTTGGTAATAGATTTGGAGAGCGCACTTCCTGAAGACCAATTTTATAGTGAAATCAACAGCCCTTACCGTGCTCCACTCTCCAAGTTTTTGAACCGCTATGCTGTGGAGGCTGTGGACTATTTTCTTGCTCGGTTAAGTCATCAGAAGTATTTCAGAAGGTAGACACTTTACCAGATCATGCGTTTATCGATGATGTATGAATAGTACTACTTTGTGCAATAATGGGAAGCTTCAAAAGCACAGTTTAGTACTGAATGCAGTTTGTGGTTATATGCTACTCCCTCCGTCCCATAATATAAGATGTTTTTTGACACTACACTAGAGTCAAAAAGCGTCTTACATTATGGGACGGAGGGAGTACTACTCTACCAAACTTGGGTAGATTATAGTTAACTTAAAGGACTTTTAGCTGGCTTAATCCAGAAGCGATTTTTTGGGTTATTATGGATTCATTTTTACACGTGTTTTCAAAACTGTACTTTACCACTGTACCTTCATAATCCAGAGGGAATTACTTTAGGCATTCTGCAAGTGCAATGCACATTTTTTGCAACATATCTCTGAAATTAGACACCGACCAGGTGATTGAAATAATAGGTTGGTAAAAAATAGCATCCCCAGAATCATTCTTCCATTAGATTGTCGTTATCTGCTGACATCTTATTTTCCCCTTCAAAGTTATATTGTGAGATATACATATGTGAACAGCCTTTGGTCCTGTGGCTTTATCCTCTTTGAAATGCACCTCTTGCTCCTATGATTAACATAGGGGTAATTATATTATCACGTCCAAAAATTGATTAATTCTTCCTTTTTGAAAATACAGGTTTATGTACATAATCTGCTCTGATACTGGGGAATTACGGGATGAACTTGCGAAGTCACCTCAAAAGATACTTGCTAGTGCCTTTTCACAGTTTAACTCTCAGACTGAAGCAGGTGCTGCTCAACTACCATCTTCGGGACCTGGTAATCAGTTGTTGTCCTCGGTAAAGGATGAAGGAGCTGGAGCCACAACCAATAGTTTTACTGTCCAATCTTCATCAAACATGGTTATTGGTTCAGATAGTTATTTCAATGGATTAGAACTTATCTCGACCCTTGTGAAATTGATGCCCGAGTGGCTCCGTGACAACAGGGATGTCTTCGACACATTGTTGCTTGCTTGGAAATCACCTGCAAGAATTGCTCGCCTGCAGAATGAGCAGGAATTAAGTTTACCCCAGGTAGGTGTTTTCTCTTTCCACTTACTCCTGATGCTTTTATACACTGGTCATGTACAACATCTTTGATATTTTGACCGCTGCCTTTCCTGTTTTAACCTTTCTTAATTTTCTGTTTTGTGCATTACTTATATTTCATTTCCTGCATTTTGCTTTGCTTGTGTCAGCTTTCTGTGTATCAGACCATATTTGGCTATCAAGTTGGACTCTTTTTTCGATTTTTTTTTTGTTTTCAGATGTTCGTTACTTCAGTTTTGGCCTCTCTTTTTGCAACATCAATTTATGGCACAAGAAAAAAAATCTGTCGGACTCTAAAGGTTTTAATAACGCTTCAAACTTCTGGCAATTTTTGTGCTCCACAGATCCTTCTGAAATTCTACTTTAGTACCCTACCAGTGGCGCAGTTTGACAATCCTAACTTCCTAAGCAATTAGTACTATCACATGGATATTTTTTTCTGGTTTCTGCATTATCTGAATACTCTGCTGCACTGCAGAAATCCATTTTGGCTCTAGGGAGCACATGCTCCTGCGTGCCAAAAATGGATTTTACAAATGTCATTTTTTTTTTGAAAAAAAAGATGTGTTCATTGTCGCGCCCAAATGGTACGTGCAAATTTCCAGGGGAAAAACTTTAGCATTTTGACCTGTGAAAGAAAAAACAAGTTGAACGCCAAATGTTACACGTATTTTTGTTTTTTTCACCGACGAAGCACTGCTATCCCATATGGCATGAAAATTGTCAAGCACACTTGCTACACTAATATGAACATCTACAAAAAAATTCAGAATTTTTGAAATTTATTTACTATTTATTTTGATTTTACTGTTCATTAGGGAGCATATGCTCCCCAGAGCCAAAAAATCGCGCACTGAGCTTATTCACTCCGATGCACATACTTCCTCTTGCACTGAGTGCTTATTCACTCCTATGCACATACTTGCTCATAATTGAAGTTTGGTACTTGAGTTCCTGTTGCAAGACAAAATTTACTCTTTTGCAACTTATTAATGCTGTGGTAAATATTGTGAGTTACTTTGATCCCTTAGCATATTGCAGATTTCCACATTCTATCCAGATCTTGTTTTTTTTTAATATATTTGCTTTCTGACCAGGTGATGGAAAGCAAACGGCTCATAAAATGCTTCCTGAATTACTTAAGGCACGATCGTACTGAAGTTAGTGCACTCTTTGATATGCTATCAATATTCTTGTACCGAAGCCGAATAGATTATAGCTTTCTGAAGGAATTTTATGTCATAGAGGTAACCCCATTTCTTGTTTCTAATTCGTGCAAGTTGTTCGCTTGTATTTTCTGAGTGCTTACCATTTCTTACACATTTACATGTTGCATTTAGGTTGCTGAAGGATATGCTCCAAATTTGAAGAAAACTATTCTGACTCACTTTCTGAACATATTCCAACTAAAACAGTATGGGCAAGATCATTTGGTTGTTGCTATGCAGATACTCATTCTTCCAATGCTAGCTCATTCTTTCCAAAACGGACAAAGTTGGGAAGTTGTTGATCCTTCTATAGTTAAAATTATTGTTGACAAGCTTCTTGATCCTCCGGAAGAGGTGAACTATAGTCCACTCCTTAATACATGCCTGGTCTTTTTCTCTTCATGAGGGTAATGGGATTTTTTTTCATGTGTCTAGGTCAGTGCTGAATATGACGAGCCTTTAAGAATAGAACTCCTTCAGCTTGCCACATTACTTCTGAAGTATCTTCAGAATGACCTTGTTCACCATCGAAAGGAACTCATAAAGTTTGGCTGGAACCATCTTAAACGTGAAGACAATTCCAGCAAACAGTGGGCCTTTGTGAACGTGTGCCATTTCTTAGAGGCATATCAAGCCCCTGAAAAGATAATTCTACAGGTAGGTTAACATAAATTTCTCCTGTAACAACTGTGCATTGTTACCAGCTTATCCAGCAAGCCAGTCTGACCTGTTATATTGCCCAGGTTTTTATTGCTCTATTACGGACATGCCAACCAGAAAATAAGTTGCTAGTGAAGCAAGCTCTTGATATCCTTATGCCTGCTCTGCCTAGAAGACTCCCTCCTGGGGATACTCGCATGCCAATATGGATCAGATACACGAAGAAAATCCTTGTGGAGGAAGGCCATTCTATTCCCAACATGATTCACATATTCCAGCTAATTGTTCGCCATGCAGAACTGTTCTATAGTTGCAGAGCACATTTTGTTCCCCAGATGGTTAACTCTCTTAGCCGTCTTGGATTACCATACAACACAACTGCTGAAAACCGACGTCTTGCAATCGAACTTGCTGGATTGGTAGTGGCGTGGGAGAGACAGAGGCAGAGTGAAATGAAAGTTGTGCAGGAAAGTGAGAGCCAGAATCAGATTGTTGATATGCTTAGCCCTACTGTTATTGGTGGTGATCCAAAACGCTCTTCAGATGTTCCCATGTTTGCTGATGATCTGAGTAAGAGGGTAAAGGTTGAGCCAGGCTTACAACCTCTTCCTGTGATGTCACCTGGTGGGGCATCCATACCTAATATTGAAACACCAGGATCTTCTGGGCAACCGGATGAGGAATATAAACCCAATGCTGCAATGGAAGAGATGATTATTACTTTCCTTATAAGGGTAATTATCTTTTTTAGTTTTACGCCTTTTGTTTTAAATAACACACTGCATCAGTAGATTGTGTGCGTTAAAATAATATTTTTCTTTCAAAATACATGCATGTTTCTAAGGTATACCTCTTGTTTTGTGGTGTTGTATACTTGCGGCGTATATCACAACTTGATAACCTGTGCTTTCTCCCCTTAAGGGGAGCTGTGGATTAGCTGGCTCATTGCTCTTTTGTCATATAGCACTCTCCTAAACAATCAGCATGTCCACGTCGCATTTTATATTTGGTTTGAAGTAGTGGATACTCATATAAATTCATTGATTTGGAGAATAGGTGTCACTGGTAATTGAACCCAAGGAAAAAGAATCTAGTTCAATGTACAAGCAAGCTCTTGATTTGCTGACACAAGCTTTGGAAGTCTGGCCCAATGCCAATGTTAAATTCAATTATCTCGAGAAGCTGCTTGGGAATCTGACACCCTCCCAGTCAAAGGACCCTGCAACGGCGCTTGCACAGGGTCTTGATGTTATGAACAAAGTCCTGGAAAAACAACCCCGCCTCTTCATTCGGAATAACATCAATCATATTTCTCAAGTAAGTTACTCCAGAATTATGTCTCCTCTCTTGACAAGGTCTTCCTTAGATTCCTATTTTTGAGGGGGTCTACACAGATGTTTCTAATCTTTGATATGTTCTGTGAACTCTTGTGCTTAGATACTGGAACCTTGCTTCAATAACAAAATGCTGGATGCTGGAAAGTCCCTTTGTTCCTTGCTAAAGATGGTATTCAGCGCTTTTCCACTTGAAGCGGCTACGACACCGCAGGATATAAAAATGTTGTATCAAAGGGTTCAAGATCTCATTCAGAAGCATCTTGCTGCTGTGACAACTCCACAGATAACACTCGAAGCTAGCAATGCTAACTCTATAATAAGCTTTGCACTGTTCGTCCTCAATGCACTTGCAGAAGTACAAAAGAATTTCATTGATCCATTTATTGTGCTGCTTCTTCGTGTCCTGCAACGTCTTGCACGGGATATGGGATCTTCTGCTGGCAACCATGCCCGACAAGTATGTTGACTTAATTTTGTTATGTTTTTTAACTTACCTTAATGCACTAATACGCTAACATATTTTGGTGCAAGCAATCTGCATTTTTGATCTCTTATCCTTGGATCTCACTTATCTTTTACTTGTATGGCTGTAGCAAACCTTATTATTGATTAATTATATTTGGTGAACTGAATAAACAGTGACATCAAGATAACTTATCCAGGGTGAAACACAGGTCACTTTAAATTAGTTGTCCAGCAAACTTTGTCGCATCGTGTACCCATGTACTACCTCCGTCCGGGTTTATTGCCCCCCTTAGTATTTTGTGCCCAATTTTGACCGTAGATTTGACTAACAGAAACAAAATATACGTTGTATGTCACAAAGCGCACGTTGTATGTCACAAAGCGCACGTTGTATGTCACAAAGTTTGACCCAAAAATACAAGGGGGAGTAAGAAACCCAGGCGGAGCTTAGTACATGATTGACTAGTTGTCACTCTACCCTTAAATGTCAACGCTATAGTCCGTTTCAGTCTCAGCTTCCACTTTGTCCCTTAGTTTTCTTTTGGTTATTTTTTTCCTATGACCTACAACTTTTTACGTCAGAATTAGAATTAGGATTACCCATTTAATGACCAAACCTGCTATTTGTTATTATTGTTTAACTATGTTGTATGGTTCCTATTCCATGCACAATTTTTCTGATAAGACTCAGTGAACACTTGCTTGATTCACCTTGGCAATTGACATTGCAATACTTTTAGGGACAGAGGCCTGAAATGGATTCAGCAGTTAGCTCGCGCCCTACTGTGGATTCTACTGTCATATGCAACATGAAGACTGTCCTAAAGCTCATAAGTGAGAGGGTGATGGGCTCTTCTGAGTACAGACGAAATATGGGACAAATACTTCAAACACTTCTTTCAGAGAGAGGCACTGATTCCAGTGTTCTTCTATGCATACTAGACATGATAAAAGCTTGGATTGAGGATGACTACAGACTTGTTTCATCAGCTGGCTCTGTTAGTTCTCTTAACCCAAAAGATATAGTAACTTATCTTCAGAAGTTATCAGTGGTTGACAGGAAAAGTTTCTCCTCATCCGCACAAGAAGAATGGGATGCAAAGTATCTGCAGCTTCTTTATTCACTTTGTGGTGATTCTACCAAGTAAGAACATCTCTATGCAGCAAGTTTTTATTAGTAGTTTTTGGTTTCTATTTGATATTTATTTGTTTGTGCAGATATCCATTGGCTTCCAGGCAAGAGTATTTTCATAAGGTTGAGAGACAATACATGCTTGGATTTAGGGCTAAAGATCCAGAAATGAGGAAGCGGTTCTTCAGGCTTTACCATGACTACGTGGGAAAGACGTTATTTGCTAGATTGCAATTTATAATACAGACTCAGGACTGGGAAGCAGTGAGTGATGTTTTCTGGTTGAAGCAAGGCTTGGATCTCATTTTAGCTATATTAGTTGAAAATGAACCAATTTCTCTTGCCTCAAATTCTGCTCGACTTACCCCGCTTACGATAGTGGGTCCAGTTCCAGATCGCATTATCATGCCACAGCAGGTTCCTGACGCTCATGAAAGCTTGGATGGCACTTCCCTGTCATTTGATTCTCTTACGACGAGGCATTCTCAGTTCTTAAATGAAGCAAGCAAGCTTGTGGTAAATACCATTCTAAACTTTCATAGAGGCAGGCTAATCTGGATGGGGCTATATTTTTATTTAACCCTTTTGCCAGTTTCGCTTGCAAGAAATCTTTGTCTTGAATGTAATCCATGTTAAGAACTAATTCCTTTGTTATCTGTAATTTATGCAGGTGGCAGATGTCATGGCTCCATTGAAAGAACTTGCTTTTGCTGATCCCAATGTTGCGTATCATTTGTGGGTTCTTGTCTTCCCAATTGTTTGGGTTACTTTACAGAAAGATGAACAAGTTGCGCTAGCCAAGCCAATAATTGCACTTCTCTCAAAAGACTACCATAAGAGGCAGCAGGGATGCAGGCCTAATGTAGCCCAAGCACTTCTTGAAGGTCTTCATTTGAGCCACCCTCAACCACGCATGCCGAGCGAGCTTATCAAATATATTGGAAAAACTTGCAATGCCTGGCACACTTCAATCGCATTACTTGAGAGTCACATGCTGCTTATGAATGAGGCTAAATGCTCCGAGTCACTGGCCGAGTTATACAGGCTTCTGAATGAAGATGACATGAGGTATGGATTATGGAAGAGAAGATCAATCACTGCAGAAACTAGAGCTGGGCTATCACTTGTCCAGCATGGATATTGGCAGCAGGCGCAAACCCTCTTTTACCAGGCAATGATCAAAGCAACTCAGGGCACATACAATAATACTGTCCCAAAAGCTGAAATGTGTCTGTGGGAAGAACAGTGGTTGTCTTGTGCAACTCAGTTAGGCCAGTGGGAAGTATTGGCTGATTTTGGAAAAGGTGTGGAGAATTATGAGATTCTTTTGGATTGCCTCTGGAAGGCACCTGACTGGACATATATGAAGGAGCATGTAATTCCGAAAGCTCAAGTAGAAGAGACACCAAAGTTACGTCTGATTCAAGCATTTTTCACTCTTCATGACAAAGGTACTAATGGTGTTGGAGAAGCTGAGAACCTCGTTAGCAAAGGTGTTGAACTCGCACTAGAACAGTGGTGGCAGTTGCCTGAGATGTCTGTGCAGTCCCGAATGCCTCTGCTGCAGCAGTTTCAGCAGTTGGTTGAAGTGAAAGAATCCTCTAAAATACTTCTTGACATTGCAAATGGGAATAAACCAGCTTCGGGGAACTCCGGTGCCAGTTCAAATCACCAGAATTCATTTGCTGATCTCAAGGATATCCTTGAGACATGGAGACTTAGGACTCCTAATGATTGGGACAATACGACTATTTGGTATGACCTGCTCCAATGGAGGAATGAAATGTACAATTCGGTAATAGATGCGTTCAAGGATTTTGGCCAAACAAATCCTCAACTTCATCATCTTGGTTACCGAGACAAGGCTTGGAATGTGAACAAGCTTGCTCACATCACTCGCAAGCATGGTCTTCCTGATGTTTGTGTTACTATACTTGATAAGATGTATGGGCATGCTACAATGGAAGTCCAGGTGACTGTCTCTACCATTAAAAATTTGTATTACTGCACACTCATCCAATGTCTATTTTACTAGTTTGCGTTCTGATCTGCTTGCAGGAAGCATTTGTGAAGATATGCGAACAAGCTAAGGCATACTTAGATATGAAAGGCGAACTAGTCAGTGGTCTTAACTTGATCAATAATACCAATTTGGAATTTTTCCCTGTGAAAAATAAAGCAGAAATATTTCGTCTGAAAGGCGACTTCATGTTGAAAATGAATGACTGCGAGAATGCAAATGTTGCGTATTCAAATGCAATCACCCTTTTTAAGCATTTGCCAAAAGGGTGGATTAGCTGGGGAAATTATTGTGACATGGTATGGCTATGATCCTCTTTGTTAACAATGCCCGTCCAGATTTATTGAGTAATTATGATTGTTTGCCTTTATGCAGATTTTCAAAGAAACACAAGAAGAGGTTTGGCTTGAGTATGCCGCAAGTTGTTTTTTCCAAGGCGTTAAATATGGAGTTTCGAACTCAAGGAGCCATCTAGCTCGAATTCTCTATCTTCTCAGCTTTGATACGCAAAATGAACCAGTCGGAAGGGCTTTAGATAAATATCTTGAGCAGCTGCCCCATTGGGTTTGGCTTTCTTGGATCCCCCAATTGTTGCTATCATTACAGAGAAATGAAGCTCAACACTGCAAATTGGTTTTGCTGAAGATAGCTCAAGTTTATCCACAGGTAAAATCAATGCTTTAACTTTCTTGTTATTGAACTTCTTGGACTAAAAAAATGCATATTCTTGCCTCTGGATGACATCTGAAAGTTGTTCATGCAGGCCTTGTATTATTGGCTTCGTACATACTTGATGGAGCGGCGTGATGTTGCTACTAAAACTGAAATGGGAAGAAATATGTTGGCTCAGCAGCGTATGCAACAAGCCATGTTGGCAAACAATACTGCAAATAACAGCAGTGCGGGTGGTAATTTGACTTCTGACAACCAGGTTCATCAGGCCGCCCAGTCAGGTGGTGCTACAGGTTCTCATGAGGGGGGCAACCTCCAAGGACAAGAGGTGGACAGATCTACGGTTGAAGGTGGTACAAGTACCAGTCATGATCAAGGTCAACAGAGCTCAACAGGTGCAGAGGGTTCACAAAATGCACTAAGACGTAACAATGGACTTGGTTGGGTCACTTCCGCAGCAAGTGCCTTTGATGCTGCAAAGGATATCATGGAAGCTCTTAGGAGCAAGCATACCAATCTAGCCAACGAACTAGAGGTAAGAACTAATGTACATATCTCAAAAGCGTGGTAGAGGTGATATATTATTTCTAAACCACCAACTGCTCTATAATTGTAGAGTAAATAGTTTTAGGCTGTTTGCACATTTTTAAGGAAATTTGTTAAACAATGGCACCCTTTAAAATCGGCAGAAAGCTGTGATGCTTATGTACAATATAGTTCGTCTATAATGAAGGTTTATAATATAATGTTATTTCATGCTTGTTTCAGCTTTTACTGTCTGAAATTGGATCAAGATTTGTTACTCTTCCTGAGGAAAGACTTCTTGCTGTGGTTAATGCACTGCTTCATCGCTGCTACAAGTATCCAACTGCAACCACAGGCGAGGTTCCGCAATCTCTCAAGAAGGAGCTTTCTGGTGTGTGCAGGGCTTGCTTTTCACAAGATGCTGTTAACAAACATGTTGATTTTGTCAAGGAGTACAAGCAAGATTTTGAGCGTGACCTTGACCCAGATAGTGCTACTACATTTCCATCAACCCTTGCTGAACTTACTGAGAGATTGAAGCACTGGAAGAATATTCTGCAGAGTAATGTTGAGGACAGATTTCCTGCTGTATTAAAGCTAGAGGAAGAAAGTAAAGTACTTAGGGATTTTCATGTTGTTGACGTAGAACTCCCGGGGCAGTATTTTACAGATCAGGTCGGTCCTTATTCTTTTGAACTATTTCACTCATGATCGGTGTCAGATGAAGATAATGCTCCACATTCTTTTGAAAGTTTTATGCTACCCACCAGTTCTTGACTGTGTACTACTCGCCACACTGGTTATTGTTTGTATTATCTCACTTTGCATTTCTTTTGCAGGAGGTTGCACCTGACCACACTGTCAAGTTGGACAGAGTTGGACCTGATATACCAATTGTCCGGAGACATGGTAGTAGCTTTCGGCGCCTGACACTTATTGGTTCTGATGGTTCACAGCGCCATTTTATTGTTCAGACATCATTGACTCCGAATGCTCGGAGTGATGAAAGAATGCTGCAGCTTTTCCGTGTGCTAAACAAAATGTTTGACAAACACAAGGAGTCTAGACGTCGCCATCTTGCTATCCATACCCCGATAATTATTCCTGTTTGGTCTCAGGTGAACTAACCCCCTGGTTCTGCCCTATTCTTTACCTGATAATAGTCTGTTATCCTGAACTTTTAGGTTCAAGGTAGTATGTAATGAACATGTCTTGACATTGCAATTTTTATTATTCAGGTTCGGATGGTAGAGGATGATTTGATGTACAGCACTTTCCTTGAGGTTTATGAAATCAACTGTGCACGGCATAACAGAGAAGCTGATTCACCTATAACAATTTTTAAAGAGCAGCTAAATCAAGCCATCTCAGGGCAGGTTTCTCCTGAACAAGTGGTGGAACTGCGTTTGCAAGCATACAATGAAATTACTAAAAGTATTGTAAATGATAATATCTTCTCCCAGTACATGCACAAGATTCTGCCAACTGGCAACCACCTTTGGACTTTCAAGAAACAGTTTGCAATCCAAGTGGCTCTGTCCTGCTTCATGTCATACATGTTGCAGATTGGTGGCAGGGCTCCTAATAAAATTCTGTTTGCGAAAAATACCGGGAAGATCTTCCAGACTGACTTCCATCCAGGTATTCTTCTTGATGATCATTAATCCTTCTTTTTGAGGGTCAATAATCAATCTATGTAAATATGGCATGTGGAACTTGATGATCACTCACATTTGATTTTTTTTTTTGCAGCTTATGATCCAAATGGATTGATCGAGTTCAGTGAGCTAGTTCCATTTAGGCTGACACGCAACATGCAAGCTTTCTTCTCAAATTTTGGCGTTGAAGGTCTCATCGTTTCTGCCATGTGTTCTGCTGCCCAGTCTGTGGTTTCACCTAAAGTGAGTATTTCCACCCAGCATAGGTGATTCTTGTAGGATATATTCTCTAAGACTAAGATAGGATCTTATCTTGGTACCGATTCTGCTTGAAGATTCATTATAGGGTGCATCTATTTAGTTTTATTGCATGCGCCACATGTTGAAATTGCTGCTATTATGATTTTCAGCAAACCCAACACATATGGCATCATTTGGCTATGTTTTTCCGCGACGAGCTGTTATCTTGGTCATGGAGAAGGCCGCTTGGCATTCCGTCTGTTCCAGTTGCCGCTGGAATGATCAATCCATTGGATTTCCAGCAAAAGGTTATACACAATGTGGATCACGTCATCAACCGTATCAAATCCATATCACCACATTATCTTGCTGATGAGGTATGCAGTTTCTTGAAGATGATGTTTGCGTGGCGCTTGATCTTTTGCAGATAGCATTTAAGTTGTGCGATCTCTGACCATTCTCTTGATTTTTCAGGAGGAGAGCACAACAGAACCGCCCCAGTCTGTCCAAAGAGGCGTTACAGAACTGGTGGAATCGGCGCTATCTTCGAGGAACCTGTGCATGATGGATCCGACGTGGCACCCGTGGTTCTGAGGGATGCGAATCACATTTTGTAGACTAATGAGCAAGTAGTGTCTCCCTAGTTAATATCTCCTGTGAATATAACCTTATGTAGCAGAACGGGTCCGCTAGCTTGTATCGTGTTCGTGTAGATAAAGTAGGAAGCTGGGGTTGCAGCTCTGTTTTCCTGCCGGTATTGACATAGTCTGATTTTGTTGGTTTAGCTGGGCAGCATGAATGAACCAACGGTAACATGTCCAATTTCGAAACCGAGACATGACTCCTAGAGAATGAGATTCAAGAAATAATTGTTGTGACTTTCGTCATAATTGTGGCAGACGAATCCTGTCTCTTGGATGTTGCACCATGTATTTTCTTTCTTGAAGACTGCCTTTAAAAACTTGCGCTGTGCTCCCTTCGCCCGCGTTTGATCCTTTCGTTTTGAGAGAAAGTTTGACCATTCATACATGTAACATATAAAATATAACTATATGTCACAAAGGTGGATGGCTTGCACGCGGTGTCCCGGCTGGGCGGTTCATGATGGGTGGAGGTTGCACCCGGGGTCACCGTCATTGGGCGGGGTCTGTACGCCCAGTAGCGCCCTGTTGCATGCTGCTCCGCGTGTGATCCGCCTATCGGCGTATAATCTGTACTAGATGACCCTGGGCCGCCTTATATTGCCCCCCCCCCCCCCCTTCTTCACGCCTGCCTCTTGCACGTTGCCGTGCTCCACGCCAAGGCGCCTTTGACCAGCCCCGGTCGTCGGTCACGCCACCAGCGTGGCACCGGCCTGACGCGCCACATTGTAAAGCGTCACACCTATTAGAATATCTGAATTGCTTGTAATGGCCAGAACCGTCATCTCAGTACATCCACGTTCCAGCTCAGATGTTCTTATGTAAGGATGAAACGCCTAAGTGGTGGGCGTCTGCTTATGAATATGAATACGTCAACCAATATGGTGTGTCCAGTCCATGACGCCTTCCTTTTTTGCGTCTGGACGTTGTAAGTACGCCCTTGTGTATGGTGTGGCATAACACCACCACCCTCGCCTTTTAACTTGACGTTATAGTGCCATGAACCGCCCATGAACTTGGCATGTTAGGCTGTTTATGATGCCGCCTTAGAGTTAGGCATGTCATGTCAGATAGGCTGGTCATGCCACATGCTGTCGGGTGATGTGTCCTTTTTAGGACTCCTTTGAATTTGTCCATTTGAGCTCCGCTCGGCCCACCCACCTCCCCCCCGAAACCAAGTCATCCCCTCCATAGAGCCACACTCGCGGTTCACCCAACCTCGTCGGCTTCTCCGGGTGTTCCCCACGGAAGCGGCGGCCCATTGGGAGCTTGCTGCCGGCGGCAGGCCCCTCTTCTCTTAAGGCCCAGAGAGACATGAGCACACACGAGTTTAGAGATTTGACAGGCGCTGACCTAGCAGTTGTGACGGAGGAAGATATGTATGATACGGAGGAAGTGGCGGTGCCAAGGCCTCAGACATTGGAAGAAGAGAAGATAAATCCAAGGTCCAAGCCTTTAATATATCCAGGGCTGGTGTTCAGCTCAATGCTGGACATGAAGATATGGCCGCAGGAGTATGCAGTGCGACACTATCAGCCTTACATAGTCCGGAAGTCAGACAAAAAAAGCGATCCGTGGTGTGGTGTGAGAACAGGGAGCAAGGCTGTCCCTGGAAGGTGTGTGCCAGGAAGCGCAACCCGGACGTTCGATGAAAGATCGTTAGCTGCGTAGGATCGCACAAATGCGGGAGAGACCGCATAGAAGGTCATCACCGGCAGCTGACGTCCAGCTTCATCCGCCAGCGTTTGAAACATGCCATCGCCAAGCAGCCGACGCAGTCCGCGTCATAGCTTCAGGATTACATAAGCATGATATTTGAGTACAATGTCAACTATGGAAAGGCCTGGAGGGCTAAGCAGCTGGCTCTAAAGATGGTATACGGTGACTGGGAGGAGTCGTACGGTCTGCTCCCGAAACAACTTCAGGCGATGAAAGCCCGCAATCCAAGAATGGTGTACGAGGTGGAGGGATACCCAGACAAGACCCCGGAGGTGTGGGACATGAGATGTTTAGGAGGTCATTCTGGGCCTTCGGGGCGTCCATAGAGGCGTACCGTCACTGCAAGCCAGTTCTTTCTGTTGACCGAACATTTCTGTCCGGCAAGGTCCGAGGCGTGCTTCTGGTGACACCGACGCTCTGTCAACAGAAACGTTCAGTGCTTTCTGACGCCGACAATCAGCTCGTGCCCCTTGCTTTCGGTCTCGTCAAACGGGAAGACAATTCCAACTGGGAATGGTTTCCGACTCTTCTCCAGGTGCACGTTCTGGGTGCTGACAGGTCACCATGCATCATATCTGACCGACACCCTGGTATCATCAACGCTGTGCGCGTGCAGTTAGAAGGTTATCCAGATGTGATTCACAGATGGTGCATGAGGCATTTCATACAGAACTTCTACTCCAGGATAAAGAACAAAGACTGCACTGATGCATTGAAGCTCGTGTGCAGTGAATTTGAGCCTTTCATGTTCCAGCAAAGGCTGAATCACCTCTTGAAGTTTGTGTTCAATGAGAGTTATTTACCCAAAACCACCACACTTGGGGCTAGGGTAACAGGTCAGTACCACATTTGAGCCATGTCACAAAAAACCACCAACTCTGGGACTAATTGGTAACGCGGAGCACTGACGGGCCGTTTTAGCCGCGGAAACAGCGAATCCGACAGGTCGGGCCCACCTATCAGGTCGACGTGGCGCGGGCTGACGGACGACGTTAGACGGGGGTTGACGGCCGTTTCTGCGCACGTGTATTAGGCGCCGCGCGGGCGTTTCGTCCTCCAATCCCCGATTCAGTTTCCCTCCCGCGCGTTCCTCCCGCTCTGCTCATGGCGACCACCTCTGGTGGCGGCGATGGCGGAGAAGGTCTCGACGGCTCCGGCGGCGGTGGTCGTTCTTCCGGTGGCCGCCGGCCGCAATGCGACCCCGTTGGCAAGTTGGGCCCCAACCCCGATGGCGATTCGCACTCGACGGCGGATTGGGGAAAAGTTGTCCTGCCGCCGCCGTCGCAGTATGCGGAGGAGGCAGAGAAGGCTGCTGCGGACGGAGAGAAGGCGTCGGCGTCGGCTGATTCGTTGGGGGAGGAAGTACCCCCCGGGCATCCATCTCCACCCAGGTAAATCTCAGTGCAAAAAACCTAGGGTTAGGGTTCTAGCAATACTGCTTAGTTAGAGTACTCGCTTAGTTAGGATACCTAGGGTTACTTGTAGCAATACTGCTTCGTTCGGGGAGGAAGCTCCTATGCCTAGATGAAAATGAAGTTTTTTCTTTGTTTTTTTTTCTGAATTACTAAATGTAGCATAGTTTATTCTGCATTTGTTGGCTCTTGTGGCATAGATCTTATTGCTGTTACTTTGTTTTATATGTGAATATGTCATAGTTTTTATCGTGGCACTCAAAATGTCATGGTCCTGAATTTGATTTGTGTTCTATAGGCTTGAAAATGTTACTGCAAATGTCATGGTCATTAATATGTTTTAATATGTTTTGTGTTCTGTAGGCCTGAGGAGCCATGGTCATTATATTTTCAGTTTCCTTCTAAAGATGCTGCCAAAAAATATGCCCTTGTGAAGATGTATGAGAGAGACATCACTTATGGCAGTTTGCTTAATGTGATGGTCAGAAATGGATATGGAAGTGATGACAGTATTTGCTACTTAGGAAGGATGGCACAGGGCTGCAAGGGATTACTTTCATCAGAAACAACACTGAAGTGGATGAGATGATAAAGCATTTTAAAAGCAGTCAGACACTGTGTTTGTATGTTAAAGAGGGGAAATTAGATATAAAGCAAGCACCAGTTTACAAAAGTGCAGAAGAAGAAGAAGTGGACCCAGATGAAACAATTGAAGATTTAACAGTGGACCCACCAGTTGTATTTGCTGTTAATGAGTCAGGTGTTGTGCATAAAACAACACATGATTATGTTGGTACACAAGAAAGTGTGAACTATATGCCAATAAAATCAGTTCCTCCACCATGCCAGTTACTGCTTGGGACACAAGATCACCCAATTGAGCCAGAGATGCTAGATGCAGATGAGGAAAATAATGCATTGCAGCAGGTTAACACTCAAGTTAGTGTAAATTATGCAGATTTCCAGTTTGATACAGATGAGGAGGAGCATGCAGGAAATGAGGACACATCTGATGAAGATGATGACTCGGTATTTGATGAAGACTTTGTAGCTCATGAAGACCTCCCAGATGCAGATTCAGATTCAGATTCCATGGACTATGAAGAAGAAGATATTGTAGCTAGAGAAGAAGAACAGAGGAGGAAAGTGGACAGTGATCTGAAAGACACAATTGCTGACATTAAGAGGAAGAGAGCTCAATACATGAGCAGTACACACTGTGAAGGGGACACAGACCATGAAGATTTGTATGACATAGAAATGGAGGAAGAGGATGATGAGTGTCAAGAGATACCTGTTCCTGAGCCTGTTGAGAAGAAGATAAAGAGGGGGCCTACTAGTAGGTCCCACTCTAGTGCTAACAGAAGCATGACTGAGGACTGGTATCCATCTTCAGAAGAGGATGATACAGGCTTTGAAGCTGATGATGATGGCAATGAACCAATGTCCTTCATAATCCCCTCTGGAAGAATGAGCAGAGCTAAGAAAAGACCACCCAGGGTCTGGTACGATGAGAACAGGCTGCATCCAGAGCAGCAATTCCAGCTCAGGCTCTGTTTCAGAGATGTGTACCAATTTAGAGAGGCTCTTGTAAATTTGCATGTGAAACAACTTAGAAGATACAAATATCACAGAAACTGCAGTGACAGGGTGATAGTGTGCTGTGATGGAGAGGGTTGTCAGTTCCACATGGTTGCAGCAAAGATCAGTAATGAGCCCACTTTCTGCATTAAGAAGATGTTATTGGAGCACACATGTCCCACCCAATCTGAGAAGACAAGGATCAGCTCAAAGTGGCTTGGCAACAAAATGCTTGAAACTATCAGATCAGACCCCAACACTACTGTACCTGCTATAGTTGACAAGGTAAAGAGGCAGTTTGGTGTTGAGGTGCCCAAGATGATGGCATGGAGAGCAAAGAGGAAAGCAAAGGAGATTGTGCTTGGAGATCACAAGAGGCAATACAAGAGGCTGAGAGATTATTTGGAGACTGTGAAAGCTACAAATCCTGGATCAAGATGCATTGTTGCTACTGTGAGTGGAAAAACAAGAGAAAATCCTACTGCAGGACCAAGGTTTCATGGTCTTTTTTTCTGTTTGAATGCATGTGTTGAGGGATTTCTGAATGGATGCAGGCCATTCATAGGCCTAGATGGTTGTTTCATTAAGTTGACTAGTGGGGCACAAATACTAGCTCCTACTGGAAGGGATGCAAACAACAATATGTACCCCATAGCATTTGGAGTGGTCGGAGTTGAAGACACACCAAACTGGTCTTGGTTTTTGACTCAACTGAAGTATGCCCTAGGAGGGACTGAAGAGGGAAAATTTGGGAAGTATACATTCATGTCTGATAGACAGAAGGTGAGTTTATTTTGCACTTAGTTATCTTAGTTCATTATTTTGTTGTGCATTTAGTTAATTTAGTTCATTATTTTGTTGTGCATTAAGTTAATTTAGTTCATTATTTTGTTGTGCATTAAGTTAATTTAGTTCATTATTTTGTGTCAACCTAGGGTCAACCTAGCCAAGAACAACCCCATCCACCCTAGATGGTATTTAATAGTACAACAACTAAATTGAGTAGTAGAACAACTAAATTGAATAGTAGAACAACTAAATTGAATTAAAATCAATTTAATAGTAAAACAATTTAATTTAAAATGTTTTTATAATGTAAAATTAATTGAAATTCCTTTGCAGGGTCTGTTGAATGCAGTCACAGCAGTCTTTCCAAGCTGCCCTCATAGGTACTGCTTGAGGCACATTTATGCCAACTTTCAGAGAGCAGGATTCAGAGGAGAAGACTTGAAGAAATGCATGGATGAAGCTGCATATGCTTACACTGAACATGACTTTCAGTTGGCAATGGAGAGCATGAAGGCTGAGTGCAAGGAAGCTTGGGAGTGGATGTCAAGGATTCCTGCAAAAGCTTGGTCAAGACATGCAATGGATACTAACTGCAAAACTGATCTGGTGGTCAATAACTTAAGTGAAGTTTTTAATAAGTACATACTTGATGTAAGGAACAAGCCAATTGTCACCATGATCAATGGGATCAAGGACAAACTTCTGGTAAGGTATCAGCAAAAGAGAGAGGGTGGACTAGTTGCAAGATGGGAAATTGCACCAACTTATGTTGAGAAGTTAGAGATGAACAAGAGATTTGCAAGGGACTGCAAATCATTGATAGCTGGACCAGGTCTTTTCCAAGTGAGTAGTGGGGACAAGACCTACTCTGTTGACACTAACCTGAAAACATGTGGCTGTAAGAAGTGGGACATCTCTGGAATTCCTTGCAACCATGGTTGTTCTGCCATCTACAGGTCCAAAAAACTACCAGAGGACCATGTAAATGTGTTCTTCAAAAAGGCTATGTACTTGGAGTCATACAAGCCTATAATTTACCCAGTTCCTGGTCCTGATTGTTGGGTGAAAACTGCAACTCCTGACATTGACCCACCTCAGTTCAAAGAAAACAAGAAGGGACCAGCAGAAGGAAAAAGGAAGAAAGGCAGGTTTGAGCCTCCTCAAGCAAAGCAGACATCAAGGATGGCTACAATAACTTGTAGTAACTGCAAGTTGCAGGGCCACAAATACACAAGCTGTGCAAAGCCATTGAGGCCAGATCTGCAAATCAGGAAGAACAAACACATGGTATGTTCTTTTTGACTTCCTTCTCTGTCTCATCATTCATTAAGTATCACTCAAATTTATCCAACAAAAATAATTGCAGGAAAACAGGACAGCCCCTGCATGGCAGCAAGGTGGAAGCTCAACATCTGGTACAACAACTCCTAGGGGTGCAAGCTATGCATCTGCTTCAAGGGGTTCTTCTTCTGCTGCTTCAAGGGGCAAATATGGTAGAGCTGCTGCTACAGGCACTAGAGCTGCTGGTTCATCTGCTAGAGCTGCAAATTCTTCTCCTTCTGGTGCTGGTACTGCTGCTGCAAGGAGAGGTGCAAAAACAGGTGCAAGAAGCTTCAATCCTCCAAGAACTACTGTAGAAGCTTCAACTAGCCAGCCAACAGGAAATAGGTCCAAAAGGACAAGATACATGAGCAAAAGGATGGAGGGGTACTTCTATGCCAGTGGGAACTACTGAGAGTTCTTGTTTTGACTATGTATCCAAGTGCATTTGTGCTCCATCAGGCACTAGAGCACTTTATCTATGCCAAGACTAAATTTGAACTTATGTAATGCTATGTTGAACCTATGTGTGGCACTAAGAACTACTGCTGTGTAATGCTATGTTGAACCTATGTGTGGCACTTTATCTATAATTCTGTGCTTGCACTGCTATATTTACTTTGTCCTGCTATGTTGATTGCACTCCCTGATCATCACATTCTGTGCATATTAATAATGCCATAAGTTCCTGGTATACTCATGCCATAATTTACTAGTATTTTAAATTTTTCTGTGCACAAAAATTTGACTATCACACCAGTTTCACCTGGAGTGAGGTAAATATAATAGAGTACTCAATATAATACAAGAGATAGTACTGCAAATTAAGTTCAAATTCATGCCATAAGTTCAAATTCTAGACTTGCATATAAACTGCATAATTCAGTACAAATTTAACCATTACAATACCAGTACAATACCACATTACAAACTTGTAGTTAGGTCTGAGTATTCAGTGCAACAGAGCACAACTACACCAGTACAATACCACATTACATAATTAAAATTCATCACAGATCTCCTTCAACTTCTTGATCTTGTCCTTGTAGCCATGCTTCTGTTTCAGCAAATCAGAGATGATGTACTCCAGCTTTTTCTTCTCTTCCTTTAGTTGGTCTCTCTCAGTCAGCACTTGGTCTCTCTCTACCACAAGCTTGTCCCTCTCCTTCTCTGCCTTTGCCCTGAGTAACTGATGTAGGTTTGTGCAACCATGGTCTGCCAGCTTCTTCTTCTCCATCTCCTCTTTCAGATCATTGAGAGCCAACCTAGTATTGCCCAGCTCAGTAATAGCATCCTCCTTGTCAGCCACCATTTTTGCAAAATCAAGTTTGAAAAATCTCAGCTCTTCTTCCATCTTCCTCTTTTCTCCAACTACTTTGTAATTGTGTTCAGCAAGCTGAACATTGTCTCTCAGCCTGTCCTTGTTTTCTTTGTCATACATGCTCCACAATTCAGTTAGGCAGAACTGCAAAGCCAGTGACCACTCAGGGTCTACCCACTCCAGATAGTTGCACTTTAGTTCAGCCTATAATTCAGAAAAAATATTGTCAATCATACTACACAAGAAATTGTGTTCATTGAAATCCACAAACAATTAAGAAAGCCTATGAAATTAATATGTGTTGTCAATAAGAATTTTTTTGGAGCAAATTACTACTGTCACTAACAATTTCCACCAAATTATTTAATATACCATAATTTCCTACTGGCACTAACAATGTTGTACACTACTAAATTATTTGGAACAAATTACACTGTCAGAGCATAATTATATCCAACTGTGGGCAGTGACAATTCTTCACACTAATAAGCAGAGCAAAATTTCCTTCTGGCATTTGAATGGAGCAAAAACTAACAAAGATTAACTAAAGACAGTACTAACCAACATACCTTCTCCTCAGCACAAGCAAGAAAGCGTCGGCCAGTGTCCGTAGAGTCAAATGCTACTAGCCTGAGGCAAGGCTCGCGATGCAGACAGCGAGAGGAGAGCTCATGAGCATTGCCACTCCATTCATAGCATGGGATGGTCCTAGGAAGCTTAAAACCAAAGAGATTGAACAAATCAGCGAGTTGGTAAGAAATCCCCAACTCAAGAACCCTAACCCTAACCCTAAATGCTAGAATCCCCAAATGAACGTACCTGGCTAGTCACTGACTCCTCGTCCGAAGAAGAAGAGCTTGACCCCTCGCTCCAGGAAACCATGGCGGACCGGCGGACGGCGGCGGCGGTCGTCGAGGTCGAGACAGAGTGGTCGTATGTGGATGAGTGCTCTGGTGCGGTCTGGTCGGACCAGCGACCCGCGCGACGCCTAATACACGTGCGCGGAAACGGCCGTCGACCCCCGTCTAACGTCGTCCGTCAGCCCGCGCCACGTCGACCCAACAGGTGGGCCCGACCTGTCGGATTCGCTGTTTCCGCGGCTAAAACGGCCCGTCAGTGCTCCGCGTTACCAATTAGTCCCAGAGTTGGTGGTTTTTTGTGACATGGCTCAAATGTGGTACTGACCTGTTACCCTAGCCCCAAGTGTGGTGGTTTTGGGTAAATAACTCGTTCAATGATGGCTCGGAGTTCATACAGACACACCTTCCTTTGAAGGAGAAGTGGGCTCGCGCCTTCGACGTAGGGGGTGTTAGGTACGGCCACATGACGAGCAACATGACTAATCGTGACCGTGCTCGTTCGCTCCTAGCCGTTGGAATTGCGACTAATGCTCATATTAGTCCCGGGTCCAAACCTGACCGGGACTAGTGCTCCGGATGAAAGATCAGTTTTCTACTAGTGCGCTAGCTTCATACCATTTCTTCAGTGCCAAAGCTTCTGTTGCAGCGGCATCTTCTGTTGCAGCGGCATCAAGCACATGTTGTTGACCCAGCAAAAGCCTCACCCAAGTGGTTTCAAAGAAGCGCCGTGGTGGCTCCGCTTCCATCTCTCATGAAGCATGCATCCACGTTCATTTTACAAAGATAATTACAGTACTTGTATACCAGATGGTTTGAAATAGACTCGAATCCTCTTATTTCAACTGGACGGTTTGAAATAGACTCGAACTCTCAAAATATGGGATGGACTTGGTAGGGAGAAAAGGAGGAAGCAACACCGACGCCCTGATGTTGAGCTGTCCGCCTGTCCCGGCGTCGGTCCGGTGGTACCAACTCCATGGAAAACCCGCGATGCGCCGCTTTCTTAATTCGTTTGCTTCGCGTAATCAATCTGCCACTGCCGCGCACGTTGCCGGGCGCCTTTTATTAGTAGCACACCGACAGTGTTAGTTAGGGATCTTTTTTCTTAACAAGAAAGCGACGGCAGGTAAACCATTTTAACACCGGCAGAAGAACACTTTGTTAACAACAGCGCCGCTTTTACCTTTTAGGACAGAGGAGTAAGCAAGTGAAGTGGCAGTGGTTGGCCGCAGACAGCAGCAGCTCGCCTCCTTCCTTCCTTCCTCCTCACTCCCCCCTATATACCTGCTACCCTACCCGTCGGAGGGTGCGCGCAGCGGTGGAGCTCGGTGGATTGTCGGGGCAAATGGATTCCAGGGCCGCCCTCTTCTGCTTCCTGGCCGTCGCCTCCTCCCTCCTGCACCCCGCCAGATCTGACGGTAAGAGCAGGCGCTGCTCTTCTTTTCTTTCGCTCGCTGCTGCATTTGTGATTCGGTTCAGCTCTTCGGCCGGATCTGATCCGCGCGGTGTGGATTTGGAGGTTGGTTCTTGTAATCTAACCGCTTAGGATGATGAGCATAGTGTAGGCGTATGGCCTAGGAACCTGCTCCAGGCGAGGATGTTCGTCTGAATTTCATTTTCAGTGGTACATAGCATCCTAATTCCTGAATTCTACTTAGCTTGCCGTTGCCTACGGATGTGCCGAGTTCTTGGATGTCACTAAGCGGTTTCAGTGGGTTGGTGAGAGATCTGGTCTTCCAAGATCTCTTGCTATTTTTTACCTTCATTTGGGACATGATAATTACTCCAACTGTTCCAGCGCACACAAGATTCAGCATGCATGATCTGATGGTCAGGTCTCGTTGGTCAACAATTGCAGTGTTCTGTTCGCTCCAGCTGGTAGCTGGTACTCTGCTCATGTTCTGTTGCAGGGCACGGTCGTGGCGACAAATGAACGGGTCGCTGTTCAAGTGTACTAGGCACAAGACACACAGCTTAATTAGTACTATGATCAACTTATACTGGAAGATTTAGCAATAAAAACTTGGGAGTGCTTTTGCCTCGTAGAATTCTGTTTCTCACTCACAGCATAGTTGCACTGCATGTTTAGACAGGAAATGAAGAGAACTCTGCATCCGTTGTTTTGATGCTGCAGCCTATTACCTTGTTGCCCGCACGATCCTTTGAGTGTGCGCGTTGGTGTTGGCTGTGTGCATCTTAGTACTGCAGAGGAGGACGGGGGTGTGTGTTAATTGTGTTTGTATCCCCTTGATGCTTCATTATGAGTTAATTAAACCACCCTTGATCGGGAAAAAAATCACCTTTGTAAACTGCTTGCTTGATACTGGTTACTGTTTTCAGGGGACGACAACCAGCTCCTCAAGGGGATCAACAGCTACAGAGCTTCGCTCAAGGTCCCGGCGCTCACCGAGAACAGCAATGCCGACTGCCTGGCCGAGCAGCTAGCAAAGAAGTTCAAGGGCCAGGAGTGCACCAACACCACCGGAGCCAACACCGTGCCCGGCACCGAGCCGCAGTTCCCCGACTACCCCCAGTTTCTCGACCGCTGCCACCTCAACGCGTCGGTGACCGAGGACGGGCAGGTGATGCCGGCATGCGTGCCCGGCCTTGTGGCCGACATTGTGCTGACCAACTACACCAAGTCCCAGCACAACCGGTTCCTCAACGACACCAAGTACTCCGGCATCGGGATCGCCAACGAGGGGGACTGGGTGGTCGTCGTCCTCAGCACCAGCACCGACTCCGGCGACTACTCCCCTGCTCCCCCGGGCTCCAACTGGGCTCCGTCGGTCCAGCCGTTCAGCTGGATGATTGTTTCGCTGGTAGGGTTCGTAGTTTTGCTGATGAAGTGAGAAGATCGGTGTTGTGTTGTTCATCTCGCGTGCTACACCGCTGCAAATGAGTGTGTTGATCTTATGCCCGTGCCAATCATTTCTGTATTATTCAGATTTCATTTCTACTTGATCCAGTTGACACCACAGTACAGTAGCATATGCATGCCACGAGGTTTGGGATCAAAACTTTTTCTCTCGCTATTTGCCTTTGACCACAATTGGCAATGGCTTTATGCATATTGTGGTCAGGTGATGTGCAGTATTGAACCACATCTTTCATCTTTCAACATTTAGCTAAAGCCAGAACTTCAACTTTGTTGGGTGTTGGCACTGTGCACTCAATTTCTTTTAACATCTGTACTGCACATCTTTCAACTTTGATGTATGGCGTTTACTGTGCTGAGCTCACGTTTTTTGAGTCTCCGTATGAGCGAGAGGTTACTGATGAGATCCCGAACATGACTTCGGGGATTGTTAAGGTCGCCAGAGGGGAGGTCTCTGAGACGCAGATCGTGCAGAGGCTTCGGGAGCTTGTCCCTGGGGACTTCCAGTGGGACCTCGTCAGTCTCGATGATAAGATGTTCAGAGTTGAGTTTCCTTCGGTTGAGGACCTGCAGAGGTTGCTGAGTTTTGGGATGTGTAATGTACCGGGAACTGATGGCATCCTTGAGTTCCACGAATGGAAGCTGGTGGAGCCTTAGGGTGCGCCGCTTACTCAGGCGTGGTTGCGTTTTTCCGGGGCCCCATCCAAGCCTTTGCAGGATGCTCGCGCTGTGGCCAGCTTGGGTATTTTGATTGGGAAGCCTGAGCGAGTGGATATGGCGTTCACCAGAGCTCATGGGATTGCTCGGGTTCTGGTTAGTATTCTGAACGTTGAGTATGTGCCGGAAGTGGTTAAGTGGGCTTACCAAGGCAGGATCTATGATTTGGTTATTGAGTTTGAGGATGAGAGCCTTTTGGTTGCGGCGACTCACGGGTCCGATGTGGATATGCACGAGGGTGACGGCAGCGCAGGAGCGAGGGAGCCGCCGGTCGAGGATTCTGGACGACAAATGTCCAAGGGACCGGGGCCCGACACTGCGATGACCGAGAAGGGAGCGGAGCCACCCTCCTCGCTGCCTGTGACATCACTGAGATTTGGGTCTTTTGAGCCCGCTTCTGCACCCCCGAGGCTCTGGAGTGATCGGGTCGAGTCCGACGAGGCTTTTGAGTTTGCGTTGCCTGCTTTGGGGTTTGAGGATACTGTCTGTTCTCTGCCTGTGGTTACTGAGGTGTCGTCGATCTCGGGCAGCGGAGGGGTAGAGGTGAGTCGGCAGGTGGCCACTCTCTCTCCTGCTCAGCACGGTGTCCATTCTCAGGGCGTGACGCCAGTGGTCGTGGATGGGTTGTCGGGAGGGACCCCGGGGCAGGCGGCCTCCGGTCGCTCTTCTCCGGCTGAGGTAGGGGACTCGGGGCAGGTGGCTCCCGTGTCCCTCTCTGCGTTGGGAGGGGATCTGAGGTAGGTGGCCACGGATACCTCCTCTCCCGTCGCCTGCTCCTCTATGCTGATGGCGTCGGTGCCTTTGGGGGGGGGGGGCTCGGGGCAGGTGGCCTCGGGGCCTCCTTCTCCTAAGGCGCCCATGTTGGTGGCTTCTGCGGTCATGGGGGGGGGTTAGGGCAGGCGGCCCTGGCACTCTCGTCCCCCTGTTCGCCACCAGTGCAGTCCCGTGGGGAGAGCCAGTCCGTCCAGACGGACCGGCCTGGCGGTTGGGGTGGGGCAGGAGGCCTTACTCCGACCATGATTTCTCGGGAGGAGGTGATTGCGTTCGGTGGGATACCGGATCCGATATCTGAGGGACGACGGGTGAGTGCCCGTCTCCAGACACAGCCGCAAGTGGACGACATTCAGCAGCGATGTGCCATGAGGGTGGCTAAGCTTCAGGATGCTGCAATCTCTACTGGTATGTCCGTCAACATATCTAACTCTTTATTGCATTTTTCTAATGAGGAGATTATAAATAATGCAAACCAATTGGGAGTTTCTCTCGGGGCTACAGATAGTGAGATTTCCAGTTCGGTGAATGATTTGTTAGATTTGGAGGCGGAGCGTGCCTTAGAAACTATTCGTAATCTTGCAGCGGTTAAACCCATGAATGACAATGAAATTGATGCATTAGGGGTTAGCGTGCTCAACAATATGTGTGTGGATTTAGCACCATCCAATCATGAGTCAGAGGACGATGATATGCCCATAGAGAATGCAGTTGTTTGTTCCGCTGAGCCCGGTTATGAGGATTGGGAGTCAGGAGCTAGCAAACCCAAGCGTAAGTGGAAACGGAAAATTTACCCCGATTCTGCAGTTCGTAGGAGTGCTAGGATTCGGACTACTAAAAAATTTCATGATGAGTGATGAAAGGAATCTTTTGGAATAGCAGAGGTCTGAAAGACTTGGCTAAAAGAAGGTTTCTTGCTGAGGCATCTCTGGAGCATCGTTTAGATTTTGTTGCTCTATCGGAAACTGGTAGAGATAACTTTGCGCCCCAGTTCCTTTCCTCTCTTGCGGGTGGTGTTGATTTTGATTGGCATTGCCTCCCTCCGCGAGGAAGATCGGGTGGTATCTTGCTGGGTGTGAGATGCGATTCGCTTGAAGTCCGGAGTGTAGTCATGGGCGACTTCGCGGTTAAGTTTCGAGTCAGGTCTAAGGTTGATGGTTTCAACTGGGCGTTGGTGGCGGTTTATGGTGCCGCACAGCCCGAGCTTAAACCGGATTTTTTAGCGGATCTTGTTCGGATTTGTGGGTCCGAGCAGCTTCCAATCTTAGTTGGGGGAGATTTCAACATCATTAGGAGGAGAGAGGAGAAGAATAATGATAACTTTGACGGCAGATGGTCGTTCATGTTCAATACTATTATTGAAAGCCTGGATCTGAGGGAGATACAGCTTTCTGGTAGAAAGTTCACCTGGGCTAACTCTTTGCCCAACCCGACGTACGAAAAGCTTGATCGCGTTCTTGCGAGTGTGGAGTGGGAACAGAAGTTCCCGCTTGTGACGGTTCAAGCTCTTTCCCGGGGTTTTTCCGATCACACACCCCTGTTCGTTGACTCAGGGGAGCCGAACCACGTGGGAAATAAAAACACCTTTTCTTTTGAGATGGCCTGGTTCGAACGCGAAGGGTTCCTAGACCTGATCGCTCGGGAATGGGCGAAGGGTGTAGGCGGTAGGACCGCGGTCGAGCGTTGGCAAAATAAGATTAGGAGTTTGAGAAGCTTCTTACGGGGTTGGGCTAAGCACCTTAGTGGGGTATATAAGATTGAGAAGGACATGCTTCTCTCTCTTATACAGAATCTGGACGTCAAGGCCGAATCCACGATTTTGATGCCTGCTGAGCTCCAGGTTAAAACTGAAGCAGAGAAGAGGTTGAAAGAACTTCTCCGTGAAGAAGAATTGAAGTGGGCTTTGCAAATACTCAATTCTTTCATCTGATTGCTAATGGTAAGCACATAAAGAAGAGAATATTCCAACTTGAACAAGATGAGGGCACTATTTTAGGACAGGATAACCTAAAAACATATATAACCGAATATTATAGGCAGTTATTTGGACCTCCGGAGGATAGTTGTGTATCTCTCGATGAGTCCAGAACTGAGGATGTGCCTCAACTTTCGGCTGCTGAAAATGATATTCTGGTTGCCCCATTTTCGGAGAAGGAGGTGTTTGATGCTATAGCACAGTTGAAAAATAATAAGGCTCCCGGACCGGATGGATTTCCGGTGGAGTTCTACAAGAAGTGCTGGCATATTATTAAGGGGGATTTGCTACCTATGTTTCAGGATCTGTTCTCTGGACAGCTTCAATTATTTCACTTGAATTTTGGAACTATCACACTGCTTCCTAAGAAGACGGATGCTGTGAGAATTGAGCAGTTCAGGCCGATCTGCCTACTCAATGTTAGTTTTAAAATATTCACCAAGGTCGGGACTAATAGGCTCACACAGATTGCGCATTCTGTGGTGCAGCACTCCCAAACTGCCTTCATGCCGGACAGAAACATCCTTGAAGGGGTGGTCGTCCTTCATGAAACACTCCATGAAATCCACTCCAAGAAGTTAGATGGTGTCATTTTTAAGGTGGATTTCGAGAAAGCGTATGATAAGGTTAAATGGCCATTTCTCCAGCAGGCATTGCGTATGAAAGGTTTGACGCCAGGTTGAATCATTTACGCAAAAAGGGAGTGTGGGAATTAAAGTGAATGACGATATTGGTCATTACTTCCAGACACATAAAGGCCTTAGACAAGGAGATCCGATGTCCCCTATCTTGTTTAACATTGTGGTTGATATGTTAGCCATCTTGATAGGAAGGGCTAAGGAGAATGGTCAAGTGGGTGGCTTGGTACCTCATCTGGTTGATGGAGGTGTATCCATCCTTCAGTACGCTGATGATACAATCATCTTTATCGAGCATGACCTGGCCAAGGCGAGAAATATGAAGCTGGTGTTATGCCTCTTCGAACAATTGACCGGGTTAAAAATTAACTTTCATAAGAGCGAGCTGTTCTGCTTTGGTAGAGCCAAAGACGAACAGGAGGCTTATAGGCAATTGTTTGGGTGCGACTTGGGGGAATTACCTTTCTCTTACCTAGGTATTCCAATCCACCATAGAAAGCTGACCAATAGAGAATGGAAGTGCATCGAAGACCGGTTTGAGAAGAAACTGAGTTGCTGGAAGGGCAAGCTCATGTCATATGGAGGCCGATTAATTCTGATTAATTCGGTGCTCACGAGTATGCCTATGTTTCTCTTATCGTTCTTTCAAGTCCCAGTAGGTGTTAGGAAAAGACTGGACTTTTATCGATCGCGTTTCTTCTGGCAGGGTGATGATCTAAAAAGAAAATACAGACTTGCAAAATGGGATATCATCTGTAGACCGAAAGACCAAGGGGGTCTTGGTATTGAGAATCTTGAAGTTAAGAACAGATGTCTTCTTAGCAAGTGGCTGTGGAAGCTTTCTTTTGAGACTGATGCCATGTGGGCACAAATCCTTCGCAGCAAGTACCTACAGACAAAGTCCTTGTCCCAGGTCACAGTCAGGCCAACTGACTCGCCTTTCTGGAAAGGCCTGATGAAAGTCAAACAATCTTTGTTTAATAGGACAAAGGTTGTCATTGGCAACGGCGCTAGTACACGCTTCTGGGAGGATACTTGGCTCGGCGAGACACCCTTGGCCATTCAATATCCGTCTTTATATCGCATTGTTCAACGACGTGAGGTGTTCGTTGTTACGGTGTTTCAATCCATCCCCCTTAATATTCAGTTCAGACGGTCGTTAGTGGGCAATCGTTGGGAAGATTGGCTCCGTCTAGTTCGGAGACTAATGGATGTCCATCTTTCTCAACAACCCGATGAATTACGCTGGAAACTGACTAGGTCTGGAGTATTCACGGTTAAATCAATGTATGTTGATGTAATTAATTCGAGCTCCATTCCTACCTCCAAACATGTTTGGGCTGTCAAAGTTCCCTTGAAGATAAAAGTGTTTATGTGGTTTGTCCATAAACAGGTTATTTTAACCAAGGATAACTTGATTAAGCGTAATTGGACAGGACCTACGAGGTGTAGCTTCTATGATCGGGACGAGATGATCAAGCATCTCTTTTTTGATTGCCCGTTTGCCAGAGTACTTTGGCGGACGGTTCACATTGCTTTTAATATTACTCCACCGAATTCTGTCACTACGTTATTTGGGACATGGCTCACTGGGATTGAGCCTGAATTAGCGAGACATATTCGTGTTGGAGTTTGCGCTTTGTTGTGGACTATCTGGACTTGCAGAAATGATTTGGTTTTTAACAGAACATCACGTATTCACTTTTTGCAGGTTATTTTCCGAGCCACTGCCGTGATCCGTTCATGGTCGCTACTCACTCCGATGGAGGCCAGGGAGCATTTGGTTACTGGATCTATCCGCTGGGAGATGGTAGCTCGGGATATCTTCAACCGGTTTGGATGGCGGTCATGTAATAGGATATGCAATTAGTTTACCTATCTATCTTTAGCCAGCCGGTTGTGGCGTCTTATCTTGGCTAGTCTGTGTGTCCAGCCTCTTTAGCTCTGTGTGAGCTGTCTTTTTATTACTTTTCAGTCGGAGACTTTGGAACCTTGTTGGAACCTTTTATTTCATTAATAAGATGGCCGTATGCATCACTCTGATGCAGAGGCCGGGGAGATCCCCCTTTTCGAAAAAGAAAAAAAAACTGCGCATTTAGTTTGTTACTGTTAGAGTATATTTGTGAAGCTGAGATGACTTGCGTTTTTTCTTCTTTGCTAGGAGATAACTTGTCTGTTTGTAGCTCAGATTTTTTTCTTTCAAAAAGGAGGAATACCCCCGGCCGGCCTCTGCATCTCTTGATGCACATAGTTATATGATTAAACGTCCAAGTTCAAAACAAGGTCTCAAAGAGTCTTACGGACCTCAAAGAAAGGAAAAAATGATATGCCACAACCGGCGAGGCGAGGCGAAAATAGGTAAAGATGACTAAACAACTATCCTATTGTTGGACCGTCATCCAAACCGGTTGTATGTATCTCGTGCAACCATCTTTCATCAATTGCAACCCAATATTCATAAGCTCCATGTGATCCACATGGCTGAATAAGGACCATGTAGGTATCCAAGCTGACGCCCTGAAGATAACTTGCAAATTTTTGTGATGGTTTGCCTGTTAAAGGCAACATCATTCCGACAATTTCAAATGGCTCAAAGTAATGCACACACTCATACTCAAATATGTGCCACAGTTTTAGGCTCAATCCCGGTTAACCAAGTCCCAAATAAATGTGTATCCGAGACGGGCGGAGCAACGTTAAAGGATACATGAATGGTACGCCATAGTAACTTTGCAAGTGGGCAAAGGAGAAACATATGTTCTATTGTTTCGTCGTGATCACAAAAGCAACAACGTCTACTACCTTCCCAACTACGCTTTGCAGTTTATCCTTCGTCAAAATGACTCTTATTCACAAACCACATAGATAACCAGTAGATTTTCAATTAGAGGGGAGAGGCCGCACACCTCCTCAAAGGGACCTTGTAATGTAAGAGCATCTACAACCAGGCTCCTCAAATGCCCCCCGATACGTCCAGACGAATGGTCTGGTCAATGACCGGTCATAAAATTACAAATCAGCCGATATCCTCAAACCATCCCTATATGTCCAAACTGACCAACACTCCCATATCCAGCCCATATCTAGACCAAATATGGGAGGTCCAGGCTGACCAGCACTCCCATATCCAGCCATATCTAGGGCAAATATGGGAAGGCCTGGACACATCCACCACGTCAGATCTGACAGACAGGGCCCACCAAAAATTTCATCAAATTCTTCTCCTCCCCCAACCTAGTCGGACGGTCCTTTTCCTCCCCTCTCTTCTTCCTCGTCCGTGCTGGCCCTCTCCTAGCTCCACTGCCATCCCGACCACTCAGTGCCGCCCCCACAACCATAAAACTCCTTCCCATCAGTGTCGCCGCCACGCTACATCCGACTCTTCTCATAGTACGCCTTGCCCCCTATGTGTGTAGAAAATTGTTCGAGAAGTTTTTTTGATTGTTTTGTAGGCGAACCGATGGATTTGGAGGGTTTGTCAGATGAAGAGTATCAACACAAGGAGCTTGATGAATTAATTCAAAAGGAGTTCTTTGATTCTTTAGATTCGGACGACGAAGATGATAAGATGATGATGAGCATCCAGGGGGAAATGGAGCAGATTTTGAACTTCAAGGGTTCGATCAAAGGGATGAGAGTTTACAACCGGGATAGGATCACTAGCGCAAAGCTACTTTACAAGGACTATTTTCACCCCGTACCAACATTCGCTGAAACATTTTTTCGTCGATGCTACCCTATGCGCGAACCATTATTCTTGCGCGTGACAGAGAGAGTGGAGGCACATGATCCCTACTTCAGTATCAAGAAGGATTGTTGCGGAAAACTCTCATTCCCTCCTTTGCAGAAATGCATGGCTACACTGAGGATGCTTGTTGTAGGTACCACCATTGATACTGTCGTGAAGATAGTCCGGATGGGGGAGAGCACATGACTTGATACCACTGTGAGATTTGACCGCATCGTGGTGCAAGTGTTTGGAGCAGAGTATCTGAGAGAACCAACTATGCAATATAGAGGAAGGTTGATGGCTATTTGAGCAGCAAGATGTTTTCCATGTATATTTGGTTCAATTGATTGCATGCAGTGGAGCTGTTGCTTCACAGTAAATAGTCAAAAAAATTGTTGGCATGCATTGGCAATGGAAGATCTGCCCCAAAGATTTACACATGATGTACCAATGTCACACCAAAGAGGCGACCACCATACTAGAAGCAATGGTATCAAGGGACTTGTGGATTTTGAAGGAAATATGCCCTAGAGGCAATAATAAAGTTGTTATTTTATATTTCCTTATATCATGATAAATGTTTATTATTCATGCTAGAATTGTATTAACCGGAAACTTGATACATGTGTGGATACATAGACAAAACACCGTGTCCCTAGTAAGCCTCTACTAGACTAGCTCGTTAATCAAAGATGGTTAAGTTTCCTAACCATAGACATGTGTTGTCATTTGATGAAAGGGATCACATCATTAGGAGAATGATGTGATGGACAAGACCCATCCGTTAGCTTAGCATATTGATCGTTCAGTTTTATTGCTATTGATTTCTTCATGTCAAATACATATTCCTTCGACTACGAGATTATGCAACTCCCGGATACCGGAGGAATGACTTGTGTGCTATAAAACGTCACAACGTAACTAGGTGATTATAAAGATGCTCTACAGGTATCTCCGAAGGTGTTTGTTGGGTTGGCATAGATCGAGATTAGGATTTGTCACTCCGAGTATCGGAGATGTATCTCTGGGCCCTCTCGATAATACACATCATAAGAAGCCTTGCAAGCAAAGTGACTAATGAGTTAGTTACAAGATGATGTATTACGGAACGAGTAAAGAGACTTGCCGGTAATGAGATTGAACTAGGTATGTGGATACCGACGATCGAATCTCGGGTAAGTAACATACCGATGACAAAGGGAATAACGTATGTTGTCATAACGGTTCGACCGATAAAGATCTTCGTAGAATATGTAGGAGCCAATATGAGCATCCAGGTTCCGCTATTGGTTATTGACCGGAGAGGTGTCTCGGTCATGCCTACATAGTTCTCGAACCCGTAGGGTCCGCACGCTTAACGTTTGATGACAATATAATATTATATGAGTTATGTGATTTGGTGACCGAATGTTGTTCGGAGTCCCGGATGAGATCACGTACACGACGAGGAGTCTCGAAATGGTCGAGAGGTAAATATTGATATATAGGACGATGGTATTCAGACACCGGAAGTGTTCTGGAGGGTATCGGGTACTTATCGGGTCACTGGAAGGTGTTTCGGGTACCCCCGACAATCCTATGGGCCATATGGGCCTTGTGAAGGAACACACCAGCCCACAAGGGGTTGGTGCGCCCTATAAGGCTATAGGAGGAGGAGAAGGAAAGGGGGGAAGGGAAAGGAAAGTGAGGATTAGGATTCCACTTCCTTCCCTCACCCCCCTCTTTCCTTCCCCTTCATGCATACATGGAAAGGGGGGGGGGGGCGCAGGGCAAGACAGGGCCCCTAGGGGGCGGCGGCCAACCCTAGGGCGTCCCTTGGCTGCCTCCCCTCTCCCCCACCTATATATATGTGGGGGGCGCCTCTAGCACACCCCAGACTATTGCATAGCCGTGTGCGGCGCCCCCTTCCACCGTTTACTCCCACGGTCATATCTTCGTAGTGCTTAGGCGAAGCCCTGCATGGATCACTTCACCATCATCGTCACCACGTCGTCGTGCTGATGGAACTCATCTACTACCTCGACACTTTGCTGGATCAAGAGTTCGAGGGACGTCATCGAGCTGAACGTGTGCAGAACTCGGAGGTGGCGTACGTTTGGTACTTGATCGGTCGGAACGAGAAGAAGTTCGACTACATCAACCGCGTTGTCAAATGCTTCCGCTTTCTACGAGGGTAGACACACTCTCCCCCTCTCGTTGCTATGCATCTCCTAGATAGATCTTGCTGTTGGGGAACGTAGTAGAAATTTAAAATTTTCTACGTATCACCAAGATCAATCTATGGAGTCATCTAGCAACGAGAGAGAGGGGAGTGCATCTACATACCCTTGTAGATCGCGCGCGGAAGCGTTCAAGAGAACGGGGTTGATGGAGTCGTACTCGTCGTGATCCAAATCACCGATGATCCTAGCGCCGAACGGACGGCACCTCCGCGTTCAACACACGTATGGAGCGGGGACGTCTCCTCCTTCTTGATCCAGCAAGGGGGGAGGAGAAGTTGATGGAGATCCAGCAGCACGACGGCGTGGTGGTGGAAGTAGCGGGATCCCGGCAGGGCTTCGCCAAGCGCAAGCAGGGAGGAAGAGGTGTCACGGGAGGGAGGGAGGCGCCAGGGCTTGGGGTGCTGCTCCCATGCGCCTCCCCACTATATATAGGGGTGGAGGGGGCTGGTTTCTTGCCCTCCAAGTCCATTGGGGCGTTGGCAAAGGTGGGGGAAAGAAATCCCATCATTTCCCTTCCCCACCGATTGTTATCCCCCTTTTTTAGGGATCTTGATCTTATCCCTTCGGGATATGATCTTATTCCTTCTAAGGTGGGATCTTGGTGCGCCTTGACCAGGGGTGTGGGGCCTTGCCCCCACTACCCACGTTCATGTGGGTCCCCCCATGCAGGTGGGCCCCACTTCGGAACCTTCTAGAACCTTCCCGGTACAATACCGAAAAATCCCGAACATTTTCCGGTGGCCAAAATAGGACTTCCCATATATAAATCTTTACCTCCGGACCATTCCGGAACTCCTCGTGACGTCCGGGATCTCATCCGGGACTCCGAACAACTTTCGGTTAACCGCATACTAATATCTCTACAACTCTAGCGTCACCGAACCTTAAGTGTGTAGACCCTACGGGTTCGGGAGACATGCAGACATGACCGAGACGACTCTCCGGTCAATAACCAACAGCGGGATCTGGATACCCATGTTGGCTCCCACATGTTCCACGATGATCTCATCGGATGAACCACGATGTCGAGGATTCAATCAATCCCGTATACAATTCCCTTTGTCAATCGGTACGTTACTTGCCCGAGATTCGATCGTCGGTATCCCAATACCTTGTTCAATCTCGTTACCGGCAAGTCACTTTACTCGTACCGTAACGCATGATCCCGTGGCTAACTCCTTAGTCACATTGAGCTCATTATGATGATGCATTACCGAGTGGGCCCAGAGATACCTCTCCGTCATACGGAGTGACAAATCCCAGTCTCGATTCGTGCCAACCCAACAGACACTTTCGGAGATACCTGTAGTGCACCTTTATAGCCACCCAGTTACGTTGTGACGTTTGGTACACCCAAAGCATTCCTACGGTATCCGGGAGTTGCACAATCTCATGGTCTAAGGAAATGATACTTGACATTAGAAAAGCTCTAGCAAACGAACTACACGATCTTGTGCTATGCTTAGGATTGGGTCTTGTCCATCACATCATTCTCCTAATGATGTGATCCCGTTATCAATGACATCCAATGTCCATGGTCAGGAAACCATAACCATCTATTGATCAACGAGCTAGTCAACTAGAGGCTTACTAGGGACATGTTGTGGTCTATGTATTCACACATGTATTACGGTTTCCAGTTAATACAATTATAGCATGAACAACAGACAATTATCATGAACAAGGAAATACAATAATAACCATTTTATTATTGCCTCTAGGGCATATTTCCAACAGTCTCCCACTTGCACTAGAGTCAATAATCTAGTTCACATCACCATGTGATTAACACTCAAAGTTCACATCGCCATGTGACTAATACCCAAGAGTTTACTAGAGTCAATAATCTAGTTCACATCACCATGTGATTAACACTCAATGAGTTCTAGGGTTTGATCATGTTATGCTTACGAGAGAGGTTTTAGTCAACGGGTCTGCAACATTCAGATCCGTGTGTGCTTTACAAATCTCTATGTCATCTTGTAGATGCAGCTACCACGCGCTACTTGGAGCTATTCCAAATAACTGCTCTACTATACGAATCCGGTTCACTACTCAGAGTCATCCGGATTAGTGTCAAAGTTTGCATCGACGTAACCCTTTACGACGAACCCCCTTTCCACCTCCATAATCGAGAAAATTCCTTAGTCCACTAGATACTAAGGATAAGTTCGACCGCTGTCATGTGATCCCTTCCTGGATCACTATTGTACCCCTTGACTAACTCATGGCAAGGCACACTTCAGGTGCGGTACACAGCATAGCATATTGTAGAGCCTACGTCTAAAGCATAGGGGACGACCTTCGTCCTTTCTCTTTCTTCTGCCGTGGTCAGGTCTTGAGTCTTACTCAATACTCACACCTTGTAACACAGCCAAGAACTCCTTCTTTGCTGATCTATTTTGAACTCCTTCAAAATCTTGTCACGGTATGTATTCATTTGAAAGTACTATTAAGCGTTTTTGATCTATCCTTATAGATCTTGATGCTCAATGTTCAAGTAGCTTAATCCAGGTTTTCCATTAAAAACACTTTTCAAATAACCCTGGATGCTTTCCAGAAATTCTACATCATTTCTGATCAACAATATGTTAACAACATATACTCATCAAAAATTCTATAGTGCTCCCACTCACTTCTTTGGAAATACAAGTTTCTCATGAACTTTGTATAAACCCAAAATCTTTGATCATCTCATCAAAGCGTTCATTCCAACTCCGAGATGCTTACTCCAATCCTTAGAAGGATTGCTGGAGCTTTGCATACTTGTTAGCATCTTTCAGGATTGACAAAACCTTCTGGTTGTATCACATACAACCTTTCCTCAAGAAAATCGTCGAGGAAACAATGTTTTGACATCCTATCTGCAAGATTTCATAAATAATGCAGTAACTGCTAATATAATTCTAACAGACTCTTAGCATCGCTACGAGTGAGAAAGTCTCATCGCAGTCAACTCCTTGAACTTGCCGGAAAACATCTTAACGACAAGTCGAGCTTTCTTAATGGTGACACTTACCATCATTGTCTGTCTTCCCTTTAAAATCCATCTGTACCCAACAGCCTTACGACCATCAAGTAGTTCTTTCAAAGTCTATACTTTGTTTTCATACATGGATCCTCTCGGATTTTATGGCCTCGAGCCATTCGTCGGAATCCGGGCCCACCATCGCTTCTCCATAGCTCGTAGGTTCATTGTTGTCTAGCAACATGACTTCCAAGACAGGATTACGTACCACTCTGAAGTAGTACGCATCCTTGTCGTCCTATGAGGTTTGGTAGTGACTTGATCTGAAGTTTCATGATCACTATCATAAGCTTCCACTTCAATTGGTGTAGGTGCCACAGGAACAACTTCCTGTGCCCTGCTACACATTAGTTGAAGTGACGGTTCAATGACCTCATCAAGTCTCCACCATCCTCCCACTCAATTCTTTCGAGAGAAACTTTTCCTCGAGAAAGGACCCGTTTCTAGAAACAATCACTTTTGCTTCCAGATCTGAAATAGGAGGTATACCCAACTGTTTTGGGTATTCTATGAAGATGCATTTATCCGCTTTGGGTTCGAGCTTATCAGCCTGAAACTTTTTCACATAAGCGTCGCAGCCCCAAACTTTTAAGAAACGACAGCTTAGGTTTCTCTAAACCATAGTTCATACGGTGTCGTCTCAACGGAATTGCGTGGTGCCCTATTTAAAGTGAATGCGGTTGTCTCTAATGCCTAACCCATAAACGATAGTTGTAATTCGATAAGAGACATCATGGTATGCACCATATCCAATAGGGTGCAGTTATGATGTTCGGACACACCATCACAATATGGTGTTCCAGGCGGTATTAGTCGTGAAACAATTTCCACAATTTCTTAATTGTGTGCCAAACTCGTAACTCAGATATTCATCTCTATGATCATATCACAGACATTTTATCCTCTTGTCACGACGATCTTCAACTTCACTCTGAAATTACTTGAACCTTTCAATAATTCAGACTTGTGTTTCATCAAGTAAATATTCTCAGCATCTACTCAAATCATCTGTGAAGTAAGAACATAACGATATCCACTGCGTGCCTCAGCACTCATTGGACTGCACACATCAAATGTATTACTTCCAACAAGTTGCTCTCTTGTTCCATCTTACTGAAAACGAGGCCTTTCAGTCATCTTGCCCATGTGGTATGATTTGCATGTCTCAAGTGATTCAAAATCAAGTGAGTCCAAATGATCCATCTGTATGGACTTTCTTCATGCATATATACTAATAGACATGGTTCGCATGTCTCAATCTTTTCAAAAACGAGTGAGTCCAAAGATCCATCAACATGGAGCTTCTTCATGCGTTTTATACCAATATGACTCAAGTGGCAGTGCCACAAGTATGTGGTACTATCATTACTATCTTATATCTTTTGGCATGAACATGTGTATCACTACGATCGAGATTCAATAAACCATTCATTTTAGGTGCAAGACCATTGAAGGTATTATTCAAATAGACAGAGTAACCATTATTCTCCTTTAATGAATAACCGTATTGCGATAAACATAATCCAATCATGTCTATGCTCAACGCAAACACCAAATAATAATTATTCAGGTTTAACCCCAATCTCGATGGTAGAGGGAGCATGCGATGCTTGATCACATCAACCTTGGAAACACTTCCAACACATATCGTCATCTCACCTTTAGCTAGTCTCCGTTTATTCCGCAGCTTTTATTTCGAGTTACTAACACTTAGCAACCGAACCGGTATCTAATACCCTGGTGCTACTAGGAGTACTAGTAAAGTACACATTAATATAATGTATATCCAATATACTTCTGTCGACCTTGCCAGCCTTCTCATCTACGAAGTATCTAGGGTAGTTCTGCTTCAGTGACCGTTCCCCTCATTTCAGAAGCACTTAGTCTCGGGTTTGGGTTCAACCTTGGGTTTCTTCACTAGAGCAGCAACTGATTTGCCGTTTCATGAAGTATCCCTTCTTGCCCTTGCCCTTCTAGAAACTAGTGGTTTTACTAACCATCAACAATTGATGCTCCTTCTTGATTTCTACTTTCGCGGTGTCAAACATCGCGAGTTGCTCAAGGATCATCATGTCTATCCCTGATATGTTATAGTTCATCACGAAGCTCTAATAGCTTGGTGGCAGTGACTATGGAGAACCATCACTATCTCATCTGGAAGATTAACTCCCACTCGATTCAAGTGATTGTAGTACTCAGACAATCTGAGCACATGCTCAACGATTGAGCTTTTCTCCCTTAGTTTGCAGGCTTAAGAAACTTGTCAGAGGTCTCATACCTCTTGACGTGGGCATTAGTCTGAAATCCCAATTTCAGTCTTTGGAACATCTCATATGTTCTGCGACGTTTCAAAACCGTCTTTGGTGCCACAATTTTAAACCGTTAGCATCACACACTGAACTATCACGTAGTCATCAAAACGTGTATGTCAGATGTTTCGTAACATCTACAGACGACGCTCGAGGTTCAGCACACCGAGCGGTGCATTAAGGACATAAGCCTTCTGTGCAGCAATGAGGACAATCCTCAGTTTACGGACCCAGTCCGCATAATTGCTACTATCAACTTTCAACTAAATTTTCTCTAGGAACATATCTTAGTAGAACTAAAGCGTAAGCTACGACATTATTTGCAAAGACCTTTTGACTATGTTCATGATAATTAAGTTCATCTGATTATTTAATGAACTCCCACTTAGATAGACATCCCTCTAGTCATCTAAGTGATACATGATCCGAATCGACTAGGCCGTGTCCGATCATCACGTGAGACGGACTAGTCATCATCGGTGAACATCTCCATGTTGATCGTATCTACTATACGACTCATGTTCGACCTTTCGGTCTCTTGTGTTCCGAGGCCATGTCTGTACATGCTAGGCTCGTCAAGTCAACCTAAGTGTTTTGCTTGTGTTCCGAGGCCATGTCTGTACATGCTAGGCTCGTCAACACCCGTTGTATGCGAACGTTAGAATCTATCACACCCGATCATCACGTGGTGCTTCGAAACAACGAACCTTCGCAACGGTGCACAGTTAGGGGGAACACATCTCTTGAAATTTTAGTGAGGGATCATCTTATTTATGCTACCGTCGTTCTAAGCAAATAAGATGTAAACATGACAAACATCACATGCAAATCATAAAGTGACATGATATGGCCAATATCATCTTGCGCCTTTTGATCTCCATCTTCGAGGCGCGGCATGATCACCTTCGTCACCGGCATGACACCATGATCTCCATCATCATGATCTCCATCATCGTGTCTTCATGAAGTTGTCTCGCCAACTATTACTTCTACTACTATGGCTAACGGTTAGCAATAAAGTAAAGTAATTACATGGCGTTTTTCATTGACACGCAGGTCATACAATAAATTAAGACAACTCCTATGGCTCCTGCCGGTTGTCATACTCATCGACATGCAAGTCGTGATTCCTATTACAAGAACATGATCAATCTCATACATCACATATATCATTCATCACATCCTTTTGGCCATATCACATCACATAGCATACCCTGCAAAAACAAGTTAGACGTCCTCTAATTGTTGTTGCATGTTTTACGTGGCTGCTATGGGTTTCTAGCAAGAACGTTTCTTACCTACGCAAAAGCCACAACGGTGATATGCCAATTGCTATTTACCCTTCATAAGGACCCTTTTCATCGAATCCGATCCGACTAAAGTGGGAGAGACAGACACCCGCTAGCCACCTTATGCATCAAGTGCATGTCAGTCGGTGGAACCTGTCTCACGTAAGAGTACGTGTAAGGTCGGTCCGGGCCGCTTCATCCCACAATGCCGCCGAATCAAGATAAGACTAGTAACGGTAAGCAAATTGAACAAATCGTCGCCCACAACTACTTTGTGTTCTACTCGTGCATAGAATCTACGCATAAACCTGGCTCATGATGCCACTGTTGGGGAACGTAGCAGAAATTTAAAATTTTCTACGTATCACCAAGATCAATCTATGGAGTCATCTAGCAACGAGAGAGAGGGGAGTGCATCTACATACCCTTGTAGATCGCGCGCGGAAGCGTTCAAGAGAACGGGGTTGATGGAGTCGTACTCGTCGTGATCCAAATCACCGATGATCCTAGCGCCGAACGGACGGCACCTCCGCGTTCAACACACGTACGGAGCGGGGACGTCTCCTCCTTCTTGATCCAGCAAGGGGGGAGGAGAAGTTGATGGAGATCCAGCAGCACGACGGCGTGGTGGTGGAAGTAGCGGGATCCCGGCAGGGCTTCGCCAAGCGCAAGCGGGGAGGAAGAGGTGTCACGGGAGGGAGGGAGGCGCCAGGGCTTGGGGTGCTGCTCCCATGCGCCTCCCCACTATATATAGGGGTGGAGGGGGCTGGTTTCTTGCCCTCCAAGTCCATTGGGGCGTTGGCAAAGGTGGGGGAAAGAAATCCCATCATTTCCCTTCCCCACCGATTGTTATCCCCCTTTTTTAGGGATCTTGATCTTATCCCTTCGGGATATGATCTTATTCCTTCTAAGGTGGGATCTTGGTGCGCCTTGACCAGGGGTGTGGGGCCTTGCCCCCACTACCCACGTTCATGTGGGTCCCCCCATGCAGGTGGGCCCCACTTCGGAACCTTCTAGAACCTTCCCGGTACAATACCGAAAAATCCCGAACATTTTCCGGTGGCCAAAATAGGACTTCCCATATATAAATCTTTACCTCCGGACCATTCCGGAACTCCTCGTGACGTCCGGGATCTCATCCGGGACTCCGAACAACTTTCGGTTAACCGCATACTAATATCTCTACAACTCTAGCGTCACCGAACCTTAAGTGTGTAGACCCTACGGGTTCGGGAGACATGCAGACATGACCGAGACGACTCTCCGGTCAATAACCAACAGCGGGATCTGGATACCCATGTTGGCTCCCACATGTTCCACGATGATCTCATCGGATGAACCACGATGTCGAGGATTCAATCAATCCCGTATACAATTCCCTTTGTCAATCGGTACGTTACTTGCCCGAGATTCGATCGTCGGTATCCCAATACCTTGTTCAATCTCGTTACCGGCAAGTCACTTTACTCGTACCGTAACGCATGATCCCGTGGCTAACTCCTTAGTCACATTGAGCTCATTATGATGATGCATTACCGAGTGGGCCCAGAGATACCTCTCCGTCATACGGAGTGACAAATCCCAGTCTCGATTCGTGCCAACCCAACAGACACTTTCGGAGATACCTGTAGTGCACCTTTATAGCCACCCAGTTACGTTGTGACGTTTGGTACACCCAAAGCATTCCTACGGTATCCGGGAGTTGCACAATCTCATGGTCTAAGGAAATGATACTTGACATTAGAAAAGCTCTAGCAAACGAACTACACGATCTTGTGCTATGCTTAGGATTGGGTCTTGTCCATCACATCATTCTCCTAATGATGTGATCCCGTTATCAATGACATCCAATGTCCATGGTCAGGAAACCATAACCATCTATTGATCAACGAGCTAGTCAACTAGAGGCTTACTAGGGACATGTTGTGGTCTATGTATTCACACATGTATTACGGTTTCCAGTTAATACAATTATAGCATGAACAACAGACAATTATCATGAACAAGGAAATACAATAATAACCATTTTATTATTGCCTCTAGGGCATATTTCCAACACTTGCGTGAGCGTAGGAAATTTTTGAAATTGCATGGTACGTTTCCCAACAGTGGAATCCGAGCCAGGTCTATGCGTAGATGATATGCACGAGTAGAACACAAAGAGTTGTTGTCACGCCCAATATGCGATACTATCCTAAAGAGACTCGAAGGTCCCACCAAGGATAGAACCGCATATTGACACGCTTTTGCAAGGTGGATATCATTACATCAACATTACATAATAGATGGGGATACATACAAGGCATATAGATGCCGCAAGAATACATCAATACATCATACATAAGATCAACATCCGACTACGGATGAAACACAAACAGAAGCTTGAACGACATCCACCCTGCTAGCCCAGGCTGCCGACCTGGAACCTATCCCCTGATCGAAGAAGAAGCAGAAGAAGAAGTCCAAAACAAGCAACATCGCTCTCGCGTCATGATCATCGCATAACCTGTACCTGCAACTGTTGTTGTAGTAATCTGTGAGCCACGAGGACTCAGCAATCCCATTACCATGGGTATCAAGACTAGCAAAGCTTAAAGGGTATGGAAAAGGATAAGTGGTGAGGTTGCAGCAGCGACTAAGCAATGTATGGTGGCTAACTTACGCAAATAAGAGCAAGAAGAGAAGCAATGGAACGGTCGTGAAACTAGCAATGATCAAGAAGTGATCCTGAACTCCTACTTACGTCAAACATAACCCAGAAACCGTGTTCACTTCCCGGACTCCGCCGAGAAGAGACCATCACGGCTACACACGCGGTTGATGCGTTTTAATTAAGTCAAGTGTCAAGTTCTCTACAACCGGACATTAACAAATTCCCATCTGCCACATAACCGCGGGCACGACTCTCAAAAGTTTATACCCTGGAGGGGTGTCCCAACTTAGCCCATTATAAGCTCTCACGGTCAACGAAGGATATTCCTTCTCCCGGGAAGACCCGATCAGTCTCGGAATCCCGGTTACAAGACATTTTGACAATGGTAAAACAAGACCAGCAAAGCCGCCCGATGTGCTGACAATCCCGATAGGAGTTGCACATATCTCGTTCTCAGGGCAACACCGGATGAGATATCCTACGAGTAAAACCATACCTCGAGTTTCCACGAGGGGGCCCCGCAGTCTACTCAGTTCGGACCAACACTTAGAGAAGCATTGGCCCGGGGGGGTTAAAATAAAGATGATCCTCGGGATGCGCGACTCCCAAGGGAAAAGGCTAGGTGAGGCAAATGTAAAACCAAGGTTGGGCCTTGCTAGAAGAGTTTTATTCAAAGCGAACCGTCAAGGGGTCCCATAAATCACCCAATCGCGTAAGGGACGCAAAATCAAGGAACATAACACCGGTATGACGGAAACTAGGGCGGCAAGAGTGGAACAGAACGCCAGGCATAAGGCCGAGCCTTCCACCCTTTACCAAGTATATAGATGCATTAATTAAATAAGAGATATTGTGATATCCCAACATAACATAATCCAACAAGGAGCAATCTTCATCTTCACCTGCAACTAGCAACGCTATAAGAGGGGCTGAGCAAAGTGGTAACATAGCCAAACAATGGTTTGCTAGGAAGGGTGACAAAGGTTAGAGGTTCATGGCAATTTGGGAGGCTTGAAGAGCAAGTGAATAGGTAGCACAGCAAAGCGATAGAACGAAGCAACTAGCTTAGCAATGATAGTAATGAGATCCAAGGTGACGGTCATCTTGCCTGAAATCCCGCTAGGAAGAAGAACGAGTCCATGAAGAAGATTAAGCCACGAAGACGAACCAAGCGTAGACGAACGAATCCTCATGATCGCAACGAAACGGGAACTATCGAGAAGAAGCACACAACATGGTAAACACACCACACATGAACAAGGCATGATGCTCAACCAAGTATGATGCATGACAAGGCTACATGAGGCTACTCATGGCATGAGATGATGCATACAAGAACAACACATCAAAGCAAGTTTAAATGAGGCCGGAAACAACATATGACAATTCCGGTAAGTCCCCATATGCAAATTTCGAAATTGGTCCAGATCTGAATAAACTTTATGTTCAAGTTGTTAAACAGCAAGTTAAGGTGCACCAAAACAATCTACACAAAATTCTAGTCAAGTTACATATAAAGTTCATTAGATTCGGAGCTACGGCCTAGAAGATATGAGCAAAACAAGTTAAACATGGCATTGATGCAAAATGCATTCAAACATCAAGCAAACACACTCAAAACATGGATGCAACAAGGTAACATGAAACTACATGTAAAACTAAGCAAATTTCATATAGAGCATGCTCAAAACGGAGCAACGGTGCAACACATACACTCCAAACGAGATATAACAACAATCTGTCCAAAACAGCAACTAGGCATCTTGCAAGCATCAAAATAATATGCTACAGCACCCCAAAATGAAAACAAAAGGCATGGACGTGATGTAAAGGTAAAGCATTACAAAACATGAACAATAAGCTATCTCCAGAAATCACTAGAACATGCTCAAAAGGGCATGGAAAGATTGCAAATAATAACAGTTCACAGACTTAACAGAAAATCACTGGACATGGCAGAAATAACATCAGGTTGCAAAGTTTAGAGCTATCAAACAACATGCTACAGGAACTTATCATGGCAACCAAAGGCATGGCATGAGTCTACTAATTGCATAGAACAAAAGTCCCTTACTGAACATGAGCCAAAAAGGCACATAAGATACGATGGCACCCATGTAAACATAGCAAGTTACATAAACAGATTCAGACTTAGTGAAAATAACAGTACATGGCAGAAACAACGATAAGTAGACCATAGAGCATTTCATGGCATGTGAAGTCAACCAACAGTAAGATGGCATAATTATGAAGCTAAACATGGCAAGAGCAAATTCATAGGGTGCATGGATCACTAGCAACAACCATGGCAAAGTTGATTAACATGTAAACAATCTGCCAGGAACTTTTATAGCAAAAGTAGAGCAAGATTAAGACATGTTAGAGCACTCCATAAATGCAAACATGGGCATGGATGTATAGACCATAACATGATCAACAAAACATCCTTAGTGAACATCTCCAGGTCATGCATAGAATGACTTGTAGCAGCAGGTTTATATGGCATCACAACATAACACACTCAGACTTAGCAGAAATGACCAAGTCACAGAAATCAGCAACATCATGGAGACTACTTTGCATGCTTGTGCTAGTCACCACATAGATCACAAAAATACAATATAAGCACCCCTGTAAATATGGCATTATGTAGTTCAAAACTCATGTAGACATCAAGCTCATAGGATGCACACACAAAATGCAATGAAAAAGACAAATCACCAAGTTCTGATAACAGACAGCAGTTAACATCATATAGCACTCTTGCAACGATGATTAGGGCATCAAGATGAACTCTAATGAACATGATCCAGTGTAACGAAATTAAAAGCATCTCACAATGAACATTCTGACATATCATGCACGCAAAACGGAGCAGTACACACAAAGTTATGGCAGGTCAAAGTATGCAACATGCTGATAAAAAACCTGGGACTTGGAGAAAATTATACCCCGCGGAGAACGTGGACGGGACGGTGCGGGACGGAGGGATCCGGGCGCGGGACGACGCGTTTGGTTCCGGGACGGGTGGATCTCATCCCACCGTCCGGATCCGGCGACGGGGCAGCCGGCGACGGCGGCGGAGGCGCGGCGAGGGGCGGCGCCGGCGGCGGAGCGCGGAGGCGGACGGCGCGGGGTCCGGCGGCGGTCGGCCAAGCGGCGCGCGGACGGCCGGCGAGGTCCGGCGTGCGCGGGGCGGCGGAGGCCGGACCGGGCGGCGGCGCGGGAGACCGGGCGGCGGGGCGAGGTGCGCCGGCGGCTCGGGCGCCAGGGCGCGGCGGGGGGTTGCGGGCGCGGTCGGGCCCGGCGCGGCCCGGCCGTGGGCTCCGCGGGCCGTGGAGCGGTGGGGAGGCGGAGGGGCGATGTGGCGGACAGGGAGTGGCTGAGGAAGCGGCGGCGGACATGTCCGGTGGTGGGGAGAGGTGTCCGGCGGCGTGGAGGGAAGAAGGTTAGGGTTTATCTGCGAGAATTTCGGGGAAGGGGACCTATTTATAGGTAGAGGGAGCTAGGAGAGTCCAAATGAGGTGCGCTTTTCGCCCACACGATCGTGATCGAACGACCGAGAGCATGGAGAGGGGTTAGATGGGCTAGGTGGGTTGTGTGAGGAGGTGCTGGGCTGCAAAGAGAAGGGGGGTTTCGGGCTACGCGGTTAACCGTTGGGGCATCAAACGACCTTCAAATGGAACGAAATTTGACGGGCGGTCTACCGGTGCTATACCAAGGCCACTCGGCAAATCTCGGCCCATTCCGAGAACGTTTTTCTCCCGCTCACGAAACAAGGTCTGAGAGGGGCGACGGGCACGTGTGGGAGTGTCGGATCGCGAAACGGACAACGGGGAAAAAGACCGGATGCATGTTTCGGAAAACATGATGATGCAATGCAGATGATGACATGGCAAAATGCAACACACAAGCAAATGACATGGCAACGACGGCGAATAACTGGGAGACACCTGGCACATCGAATCCGGGGCGTTACAGTTGTGGGCGGTGATAGTCATACTGCTTACCACCAATGTCTTATTTTGATTCGGCGGTATTGCTGGATGAAGCGGCCCGGACCAACCTTACATGACCACGTTCATGAGACCAGTTCCACCGATAGACATGCAAATAGTTTTGCATAAAGGTGGCTGGCGAGTGTCTGTTTCTCCAACTTCAGTTGAATCGAATTTGACTGTGGCCGGTTCTTGTTGAAGGTTAAAACAACAAACTTGATAAATCACCGTTGTGGTTTTAATGCGTAGGTAAGAACGGGTCTTACTAGAAGCCCGTAGCAGCCACGTAAAACTTGCAACAACAAAGTAGAGGATGTCTAACTTGTTTTTTTGCAGGGCATGTTGTGATGTGATATGGTCAAGACATGATGTGATATACGTTATTGTATGAGATGATCATGTTTTGTAAAAGTTATCGGCAACTGGCAGGAGCCTTATGGTTGTCACTTTATTGTATGAAATACAAACGCCATGTAATTGCTTTACTTTATCACTATGCGTTAGCGACAGTTATAGAAGCAATAGTTGGCAAGACGACCACACCGCTACGATGGAGATCAAGGTGTCAAGCCGGTGACGATGGAGATCATGACGGTGCTTTAGAGATGGAGATCAAAAGCACAAGATGATGATGGCCATATCATGTCACATATTTTGATTGCATGTGATGTTTATCTTTTATGCATCTTATTTTGCTTAGTACGGCAGTAGCATTATAAGATGATCCCTCAACTAAAAATTTCAAGTTATAAGTGTTCTCCCTAAGTATGCACCGTTGCGACAGTTCGTCGTGCTGAGACACCACATGATGATCGGGTGTGATAGGATCTACGTTCACATAGAATGGGTGCAAGACAGTTTTGCACATGCGGAATACTCGGGTTAAACTTGACGAGCCTGGCATGTATAGACATGGCCTCGGAACACTGGAGACCGAAAGGTCGAACGTGAACCATATAGTAGATATGATCAACATCGAGATGTTCACCATTGATGACTACTCCATCTCACGTGATGATCGGACATGGTTTGGTTGATTTGGATCACGTATCATTTGGATGACTTGAGGCATGTCTATCTAAGTGGGAGTTCTTGAGTAGTTTGATTAATTGAACTTAATTTATCATGAACTTAGTCCTGATAGTTTTTGCAAATTATGTTGTAGATCAATAGCTCGTGATGTAGCTCCCCCGTTTATTCTTTATATGTTCCTAGAGAAAAATAAGTTGAAAGATGATAGTAGCAATGATGCGGACTGGGTCCATGATCTGATGATTATCCTCATTGCTGCACAGAAGAATTATGTCCTTGATGCATCGCTAGGTAACAGAACTATTGCAGGAGCAGATGCAGACGTTATGAACGTTTTGGCAAGCTCGATATGATGACTACTTGATAGTTTAGTGCGCCATGCTTTATGGCTTAGAACCGGGACTTCAAAAACGTTTTGAACACCACGAAGCATATGAGTGTTCCAAGAGCTGAAATTGGTATTTCAGACTCATGCCCGTGTCGAGAGGTATATAAGAGCTTTGACAAATACTTTGCCTACAAGATGGAGGAGAATAGCTCAGCCAGTGAGCATGTACTCAGAATGTCTGAGCACCACAATCACTTGAATCAAGTGGGAGTTAATGTTCCAGATAAGATAGTGATTGATAGAGTTCTCTAGTCACTATCACCAAGCTACTAGAACTTCGTGATGAACTATAATATGCAAGGGATGACGAAAACAATTCCCGAGCTCTTTGCGATGCTGAAGTCGACGAAGGTAGAAATCAAGAAAGAGCATCAAGTGTTGACGGTTAACAATAGCACTAGTTTCAAGAAAAGGGCAAAGGGAAAGAAAGGGAACTTCAAGAAGAATGGCAAGCAAGTTGCCACTCCCATAAAAAAAGCCCAAAGCTAGACCGAAGCCTGAAACTGAGTGCTTCTACTACAAAGGAAATGGCCACCGGAAGCGGAAGTTCCCCGAATACTTGGCGGATAAGAAGGATGGCAAAGTGAACAAAGGTATATTTGATATACAGATTATTTATGTGTACTTTACTAGTGTTTGTAGCAACCACTGGGTATTTGATACCGGTTCAGTTGCTAAGATTAGTAACCCGAAACAGGAGTTGCAGAATGAACAGAGACTAGTTAAAGATGGGGTGACGATGTGTGTTGGAGATAATTCCAAGGTTGATAAGATTGCCATCGCACACTCCCTCTACCTTCGGGATTAGTGTTGAAACTAAATAAATATTATTTGGTGTTTACATTGAGCATGAATATGATTAGATCATGTTTGATGCAATATGGTTATTCATTTAAAATCAAAGAATAATTGTTGTTCTGTTTACATGAATAAAACCTTCTATGATCATACACCCAATGTAAAGGGTTTATTGAATGTCGATCGTAGTAATACACATATTCATAATATTGATGCCAAAAGATGCAAAGTTGATAATGATAGTGCAACATACTTGTGGCACTGTTGTTTAGTTCATATTGGTGTAAAGCACATGAAGAAACTCCATGCAGATGGACTTTTTGAATCACTTGATTATGAATCATTTGATACTTGCGAACCATGCCTCATGGGCAAGATGACTAAAACTCCGTTCTCCAAAACAATGGAGCGAGCTAATGACTTATTGGATATAATACATACCGATGTATGCGGTCCGATGAGTGTTGAAGCTCGCGGCGGGTATCGTTGTTTTCTGACCTTCACAGATGATTTGAGCAAATATGGGTATATCTACTTGATGAAACACAAGTATGGAACATTTGAAAAGTTCATAGAATTTCAGAGTGAATTGGAGAATCATCGTAACAAGAAAATAAAGTCTCTACGATCTGATCGTGGAGGCGAATATTTGAGTTACGAGTTTGGCCTTCATTTAAAACAATGTGGAATAGTTTCACAACTCACGCCACCTGGAACACCACAGCGTAATGGTGTGTACAAACGTCGTAACCGTACTTTATTAGATAGGGTGCGATCTATGATGTCTCTTACCGATTTACCACTATCATTTTGGGGTTATGCATTAGAGACAACTGCATTCACGTTAAATAGGGCACCGTCTAAATCTGTTGAGATGACACCGTATGAACTGTGGTTTGGCAAGAAACCTAAGCCGTCGTTTCTTAAAAGTTTGGGGTTGTGACACTTATGTCAAAAGGCTTCAGCCTGATAAGCTCGAACCCAAATCGGAGAAGTGCATCTTCATAGGATACCCTAAGGAAACTATTGGGTACACCTTCTACCACATACCCGAAAGGCAATATCTTTGTTGCTAAGGGCCTGTTCTGGAACTCTCCCACTCTGAGCTTCCCAAACTCCACGTGAAAAACGAAGCAGAATGCATTAGCTCCGAGAAGCTGAAATAGCGAAGCTGGGATGGGCCGTAGTGCATTTTTGCGGAGCGAGGAAAACCCAGCTTCACGAATCAACAAAATCTGGAGTTCCTTGTATTTACAGCGCTTTGCCACCGCCCAGGAAAACGATTGGCGCGCACACCCTCCTTGCACGGCTCGCGTGCAGAACAAAGAAGCCCAGACTCGAACCGTTCTCGCTCCTCTGCTCCCTCCTCGAACCCTCGCCGCTGCCAGTCGCGCCGCCAGACCCGCTGCCCCCGTCGCCGGCCGAATCCCCTCCTGCGCGTACAGATCCGGCCACCCCGGCCTCTTTCCCGCCGGATCCCCTGCTCAGCGGCGCTCGTCCCGGCACCAGGTTGGAGCAGCGAGCCCTTGACAATGGCGAACTCAGCAGGTCGCCATTGACGCCGGAGCCAGGAGCAGCAGCCCGGAGGCCGAGCCCCCTCGCCCAAACCACAAGGTGAGCTCCTATGTTAGACTTGGTGCCCCTGAACTATTAACGGAAACTGAAATTTTGAGCTCCTATGTCAGACTTGGTGCCCCTGTACTGTTAATGGAAACTGAATTTTTGTGCAGTGTTGTATGTGTACTGCTAAGATATATACAGTATGAACTAGTGCCTGCCTAATTGGTTGAATGTAATTTGTGAAGTGTACTACTGGTAGCATATTAACAGTTTGAATTGTGTAGTGCTAAGATATTAGCTGTACTGCTAAGATATTAGTTGCTTTGTGAAGTGTTGTTCAGATATGACATGATTTTGGCTTTGCAAAAAACTTCTGTTTACATATTATGCTAGTACATGTGAGGACCAATGTGACATGCATTTTCGTAGATAAGTGTCAAGCATGAATGCTGAATGGAGTGTTGAAAACACTCGGATTGTGTGCGAGTTGTTCGCCGAGCAAGTGGACGCTGGAAATAGGCCAGGCAATTATTTGACCCCAAATGCATTTGATGAGGTGACAAGACAATTTAAGATGAGAACCGGGCTTGACTACACACATACCCAATTGAAAAACAAATGGGACAAGCTTAAAGTTGATTTCACCTTGTTTAAGAAACTCAAGTTTTGGGAGACCGGAGCCGGATGGGACTATGTGAACAACACCGTGTCACAAGATGATGAGTGGTGGAAGAAGGCTAAAATTGTGAGTTCTTTTGCTGTTATATCATGTATCTTAATTTAGCCATATCTCTTTATTTACTAATAATGTGTTTCACTTGTTGCATTACAGGATATTAAAGGTTGTGGTAAGTTCAAGAAGAAAGGACTTGCTAATGAAGAAAAGTTGCGGGTTATTTTTGGAGATATCACAACTGATGGTACAGACCATTGGAATCCCTCTTCTGGCATACCTCCCCCTCTAGTGCGGCAGTGAAAGAATCCATCAATGTTGACGAGATCGAGGACCTTGATCTGGATGATATGGAAGAACAAGCATCTCAGGCAACACCTACTTCATCTAAAGTGAGGCTTGGAATCATCATTCCAGAAAAGAACAAGAAACCCTATAAGAAATCATGTTCATGACTTTCTATGCGTGACCATATTGATTTGCAAACTTATTGGCAAATGAAGCTTTTGTGGCATCAACAAGTTTTTCTGCTAAATTATGACCTATGTTAGCTCTGAAAATTTGGGATCTTTCGAATATTACATGATTGCTGTATATTTGTTGCTCCATGTACCAAACGGCGATCTCTCTGTACATGTTCCTGTACAGCAAAAGTAGCTGCAGTAGCTACTGTATTAACAAGAACTTTGCATGCTATAAGCCCAAGACACCACGTACAGCCCCGCCCAGCCATATGTGTATCCTTTTTTAACACGCCAAATGTGTGTATCACCACGTACAGCCTAGCTAGCCCAAGGCATGACAACTGTGAAAAAAACTCTACTGCACATCTGGGCGGCCTCCAGCCAGCCCAATGGGGAGCCTAACAGGCTTTTTGCCTCCCAGCTGGGCTGCAGCGAAGGGAGAAGCCAGCATCCCTCCAGAACGTTTTTTGATCGCTGGGTGAAGTGAGGAGCTCGCTCCAGAAGCTGAAATCGTGGATTCGGTGGAGCTGGGAGAGTTCCAGAACAGGCCCTAAGAATGGATCCTTTCTAGAGAAGGAGTTTCTCTCAAAAGAAGTGAGTGGGAGGAAAGTAGAACTTGATGAGGTATTTATACCTTCTCTCAATTTGGAAAGTAGCACATCAGAGAAATCCGTTCTCGTGATGCCTACACCAACTAGAGAGGAAACTAATGATGATGATCATGAAACTTCAAGATCAAGTTACTACTAAAACTCGTAGGTCAACCAGAGCACGATCCACACCAGAGTGGTACGGTGTAGCGACCCGACCTCAGACGGTCAAGTCTCTGTGCTTAAGTGTCATCCCTGGATCGGTATGCTGACACACACAGTACTCGAGGATTTATAACAGAGGTAAATCACATGTAAAAAGTAACGTAAATACCATTACCTCAATCCATATAGCGGAAGTAACAAAGGTTGTGGATTCCCATCAACACCAACGGCAAAGTTGAGTGTAGAAATCGCAACCCTAACGTATCACTTACTCGTCGTAAGATTCCTGCAACATGAGACATTGCAGCCACAAAGGGTCAGTACATTGAATGTACTGGCAAATTTACACCATAGGATAATGATGAATAATAACTATCACTATATGCATATTTGGCTGGTGGAAAAGCTCTATGGTTAACATGTTTTTGCGAAAAGCCAATTTTCCCTACAACAAAGGAATAAATTTTATTTAACTATCATGGTGGTTGTTAAACATTGAGAAGGTACCTCCAACTCAACCCCAATTAAGAACGTGATTAACCCAATCAAAATTAAATTAAGTAACATGATGATGAGATTCACATGATAATCCAAGAACTAGATACTCAAGATGTCCATAACTGGGGACACGGCTAATCATGATTAGTTTGTACACTCTGCAGAGGTTTGCACACTTTTCCCCACAAGACTCGATCTCCTCCGTTTGATTTCTCGCACTACATGGTGTTTGAGAAATGGATGACCGAGACACAGTCTTTCAGAAACAATAACTCTTTACTCTGGGTGGACAGTTACACCTACTTTCCCCTACATCTGCTAGCCCACCTCTTCAAGAGGTCATGTAACCTACTCAACTATGCTAGAGCCCATAATAGCTTGTGGCTGCACACAAAAGTTTCTAGCATGAATAATCTCATGATCCCTTTGAGCCTGGGTGGCGGTCCATAGGATAATATCACGGGTACTCCGGGATATCCAAAAATACAGACAACACTGGGTTCCCCAGGTGCCTCAATCCACCCAGATGTGAATTAAAGTAACCACCTTAAGTTGAACCTTTAATTAACATCCTCACATCTGTCATGGAAATTCACTCAAACCCAATCCACATCTACGAGCATAGCATAGCAATAAGCAAACATAGAAGTAACTCCCAACGGTTTGATAATAAACAGGGCAATAGGTACTACCTCATCTACTTCCCAAAACCCACAATTTAATTCAGATCCTAACCATGCAATTGTTTGATGATTGATCTAATGCAATAAAACTGGGTAGTAAGAGGTATGATCAAAGTGTTACTTGCCTGTACTGTTGATGAAGATGATTCGCACTCAAAAATCTTGATAGTTCTACTTGTCACACTCCGGTCAATCTATCGTAAGCAAACAATAGTAACCACACATAAGCAATCACTCAAAAGATCAGAAAGATCGAACAAAACAATTCAGAAAGCTTCAAAACCAAGCAAATACCTCTTGCAACATAAAACAATTTCTAACAGTACCAAAATTATATGAATTTGGCCTTATTAGAAAGTTTAGGTCAAGAGCTTCGAAAAGCAAAAAGAATCAACTAAAACGGAGTTATAAAACTCAAGTTATGATCAAACGAAGTTTGAATACAAATCTGTTTGAATTCAAATTTTAATACTTACAAAAACATGTTTAAGTTGTTTTACTGGATAAAGGAGTTTATAACGAAGAAATGGGCGTTGGTTTTGTTGAATTTGGATAAACGGGTAAAAAGATGTGGTCGTTTGAAACAGAAGGACTAATCTGTAAAAGAAATACTACAAATAGGTCCGTGGACAGAAAGTAAAAATAAAAAGAAAAACCTATAGAACGAACGTTCACTACGGGAAGCTAAAGAACGAAAACCGTTCGCTCCAGAACCTAAAATAGCAAACGTTCACTAATTAAATTAACCTAGAAAATAAACCGATCTAATAAGTAAAAACCAACCTAATAATTAAAACCGGTCGGGTTAACGGTTTTGCACCGGTTCAAGGAAATAAACCGGCGGCAGCGGTTTTGGATCGGCGGCTCGCGAGGGCGGCGTGCTCCGGCGCGGCGGGCAACGGCGAGCGGCGGCTATGGCGGCGCGGGCGGCGGGGTGGTGCGGCAGCAGCAACGGGGAGTGGCGGCTTGCGGCGGCGGCAACGACAGCTAGCGGGGCGGCGGCGGCAATCTGCAGCGCGGGGGCGCAAAGCATGAGGCGGCAGCGGCGCGAGAAGAGGAGGGGCGCAGCTATTTATGGAGGGAGGGTGGCGCGGTGGCGTGCTGGAGGGGGCAGAGAGAGGCGGCAACGGCGCGGTGTCCGCGAAGGTCATGGCGGCGGCAGCGCTGTCGTGAGGGCGCTGGAGTCGCGGACGAAAGCGGTGGCGGCTGGGCTGGGCCGGCCCAGTCGGGGATTTTTTTGAAAAACAATAATTTTGCAGACAGAAGAAATAAAATAAATGCAAATAAAATAAAATATAACATAGGCATATTATATATCAAAATTTTCAGAAAAAGATTTCCTACAACGTGAACATTTTTCTAGCGTCAAATAAAATCCACAAAAAATCAAATAATTCAAAGAGTGCTATTGCCCTACTAAAATCCAATAAAAATCATTTTAAAAATACCAAAATGATTTCAGATTTATTTATCTCCAATTTTTTGATGTAGGGAATCATGTTACCCTATTTTCCATGTATTTTATTTTTGAAGAAAAATAATTGGAATAAAACCCAAATAACTCCAAATTAAAAATAATTTGCAAAAGGACTTTAAATTTGATCCTTTTAAACTCCCAACTCATATTTCATATGTTTTGAAGAAGTCATTTTATCTTCTCTCATGAAAATCATTGAGTTGCATAAAGTTTCAGAATTGGAAATATTCTCCAATGAAATTCAAATATTTTCGACACCCCTTGTCATTTAAATAAATGGAAGAAGTCATGTCATCTTCTCTCCAGGGTTTTTGTGGTGAAAAGAATTTGAATTCACGGAGATCATAAAAGCAAAAATGAAAGTTTGGGAAAGTCCTTTTATTCCCTCTCATTTAACTTTCAAAAATTTCGAATTTACTCACTTTCAGTCAATCAATCAAACAATCAATCAAAACCATCTATTTATTATAACATTCCAAAATTTAGAATTTTGGGATGTTACATACGGTAATCCTGTTCTGAAAGTCATGTTACTAGACCATGACGAACCTACGAACTATGAAGAAGCTACGATGAGCCCAGGTTCCAATAAATGGCTTGAGGCCATGAAATCCGAGATAGGATCCATATATAAGAACAAAGTGTGGACTTTGATGGACTTGCCCGATGATCGGCAAGCCATTGAGAATAAATGGATCTTCAAGAGGATGACGGATGCTGATGGTAGTGTTACTATCTACAAAGCTCGAATTGTCGCAAAAAGTTTTTTGACAAGTTCAAGGTGTTGACTACGATGAGATTTTATCACTTGTATCGATGCTTAAGTCTGTCCGAATCATGTTAGCAATTGCCGCATTTTATGTAATCTGGCAAATGGATATCAAAACTGCATTCCTTAATGGATTTATTAAAGAAGAGTTGTATATGATGCAACCAGAAGGTTTTGTCAATCCTAAAGGTGCTAACAAAATGTGCAAGCTCCAGCGATCCATCTATGGACTGGTGCAATCATCTCGGAGTTGGAATATACACTTTGATGAGTTGATCAAAGAATATAGTTTTATACAGACTTGAGGTGAAGCCTGTATTTACAAGAAAGTGAGTGGGAGCACTACAACCTTTCTGATAAGTATATGTGAATGACATATTGTTGATCAGAAATGATGTAGAATTTTCTAGAAAGCATAAATGAGTGTTTGAAAGGAGTTTTTCAAAGAAAGACCTCGGTGAAGCTACTTACATATTGGGCATCAAGATCTATAGAGATAGATTAAGACGCTTGATAAGACTTTCGATGAGTACATACCTTGATAAGATTTTGAAGGAGTTCAAAATGGATCAGTCAAAGAAGGAGTTCTTGCCTGAGTTGTAAGGTATGAAGTTGAGTAAGACTCAAAACCCGGCCACGGCAGAAGATAGAGAGAGAATGAAAGTCATTCCCTATGCCTCAGCCATAGGTTCTATAAAGTATGCCATGCTGTATACCAGACCTATTATGTACCTTGCCATGAGTTTGGCAAGGGGGTACAATAGTGATCCAGGAGTAGATCACTGGACAACGGTCAAAATTATCCTTAGGTACCTAAAGAGGACTAAGGAAATGTTTCTCGGTTATGGAGGTGACAAAGAGTTCGTCATAAAGGGTTATATCGATGCAAGCTTTGACACTGATCCGGATGACTCCGAGCCTCAATCTGGATACGTATTAAAAGTGGGAGCAATTAGCTAGAGTAGCTCCGTGCAGAGCATTGTAGACATATAAATGCAAAATACATACAGATCTGAATGTGGCAGACCCGTTGACTAAACCTCTCTCACAAGAAAAACATGATCACACCTTAGTAATCTTTGGGAGTTAATCACATAGCGATGTGAACTAGATTATTTACTCTAGTAAACTCTTTGGGTATTGGTCACATAGCGATGTGAACTATCGGTGTTAATCATATAAAGATGTGAACTATTGGTGTTAAATCACATGGCGATGTGAACTGGATTATTGACTCTAGTGCAAGTGGGAGACTGAAGGAAATATCAATGTGCACACAGGCAATGGAAGATCTGCCCCAAAGATTTACACATGATGTACCAATGTCACACCAAAGAGGCGACCACCATACTAGAAGCAATGGTACCAAGGGACTTGTGGATTTTGAAGGAAATATGCCCTAGAGGCAATAATAAAGTTGTTATTTTATATTTCCTTATATCATGATAAATGTTTATTATTCATGCTAGAATTGTATTAACCGAAAACTTGATACATGTGTGGATACATAGACAAAACACCATGTCCCTAGTAAGCCTCTACTAGACTAGCTCGTTAATCCAAGATGGTTAAGTTTCCTAACCATAGACATGTGTTGTCATTTGATGAACGGGATCACATCATTAGGAGAATGATGTGATGGAAAAGACCCATCCGTTAGCTTAGCATATTGATCGTTTAGTTTTATTGCTATTACTTTCTTCATGTCAAATACATATTCCTTCGACTATGAGATTATGCAACTCCCGGATACCGGAGGAATGCCTTGTGTGCTATCAAACATCACAACGTAACTGGGTGATTATAAAGATGTTCTACAGGTATCTTCGAAGGTGTTTGTTGGGTTGGCATAGATCGAGATTAGGATTTGTCACTCCGAGTATCGGAGAGGTATCTCTGGGCCCTCTCAGTAATACACATCATAAGAATCCTTGCAAGCAAAGTGACTAATGATTTAGTTACAAGATGATGTATTACGGAACGAGTAAAGAGACTTGGCGGTAACGAGATTGAACTAGGTATGTGGATACCGGCGGTCGAATCTCGGGCAAGTAACATACCGATGACAAATGGAATAACGTATGTTGTCATAACGGTCCGGCCGATAAAGATCTTCGTATAATATGTAGGAGCCAATATGAGCATCCAGGTTCCACTATTGGTTATTTACCGGAGAGGTGTCTCGGTCATGTCTACATAGGTCTCGAACCCGTAGGGTCCGCACGCTTAACGTTCGATGACGATATAGTATTATATGAGTTATGTGATTTGGTGACCGAATGTTGTTCAAAGTCCCGGATGAGATCACGGACATGACGAGGAGTCTGGAAATGGTCGAGAGGTAAAGATTGATATATAGGACGATGGTATTCGGACACCTCTTGAGCTTGCGTTGGTTTTTCCCTTGAAGAGGAAAGACTGATCAACAAAGTAGAGTAAGTATTTCCCTCAGCTTTCGAGAACCAAGGTATCAATCCAGTAGGAGACAACGCACAAGCCACCGAATACCTGCACAAACAAACACCAACTTGCACCCAATGCGATAAAGGGGTTGTCAATCCCTTCATGGTTATTTGCAAAGTGAGATCTGATATAGATAGATATACGGTAAAGTAATACTTTTGGTATTTTTGGTTTATGGAACGGAAAGTAAAATATTGCAAAGAAAGTAAATAGGAAACTAAAATTGTAGATCGGAAACTTATATGATGGAAAGTAGACTCGGGGGCCATAGGTTTCACTAGAGGCTTCTCTCAAGATAGAAAATATTATGGTGGGTGACCAAATTACTGCCGAGCAATTGATAGAAAAGCGCTAAGTTATGATGATATCTAAGGCAATGATCATGAATATAGGCATCACGTCCGTGTCAAGTAGACCGAAACGATTCTGCATCTACTACTATTACTCCTCACATCGACCGCTATCCAGCATGCATCTAGAGTATTAAGTTCATAAAGAACGGAGTAATGCATTAAGAAAGATGACATGATGTAGAGGAACTAACTCAAACAATATGATGAAAACCCCATCTTTTTATCCTCGATGGCAACAATACAATACATGTCGGTTCCCCTTCTGTCACTAGGATCGAGCACCGCAAGATTGAGCCCAAAGCTAAGCACTTCTCCCATTGCAAGAAAAACCAATCTAGTTGGCCAAACCAAATCGATAGTTCGAAGAGAGTTGCAAATATATCAAATCATGTATATAAGAATTGAGAGGAGATTCAAATAATATTCATAGATAAGCTGATCATAAATCCACAATTCATCGGATCTCGGCAAACACACCGCAAAAGAGTATTACATTGAATAGATCTCCAAGAACGTCGAGGAGAACTTTGTATTGAGAATCAAAGAGAGAGATGAAGCCATCTAGCTACTAGCTATGGACCCGTAGGTCTGTGGTAAACTACTCACGCTTCATCGGAGAGGCAATGGTGTTGATGTATAAGCCCTCCGTGATCGAACCCCCCTCTGGCAGGACGCCGGAAAAGGCCCCTAGATGGGATCTCACGGGTACAGAAGGTTGCGGTGGTGGAAAAGTGGTTTCATGGTTCTCCTGGAAGGTTTTGGGATATTTGAGAATATATAGGCGGAAGAAATAGATCGGTGGAGTCACGAGGGGCCCACAAGGGTGGGGGGCGCGCCCTACCCCCTGGGTGCGCCTCCCGACCATGTGGCCGCCTCGTGGCTTTCCTGACATGCACTCCAAGCCCTCTGGATGTCTTCTGGTCCAAGAAAAATCATCTCGAAAGTTTCATTCCGTTTGGACTCCGTTTGGTATTCCTTTTCTGCGAAACTCTAAAACAAGGAAAAAACAGGAACTGGCACTAGGCTCTAGGTTAATAGGTTAGTCCCAAAAATCATATAAAATATCATATTAATGCATATAAAACATCCAAAACAGATAATATAATAGCATGGAACAATAAAAAATTATAGATACGTTAAAGACGTATCAGGCATGCTTGGTTCTCACAAGGACATCAATGTGCTTCTGTGATCCTCGTTGTTCAAGAGACTTTGTCATGGGGAAGCGCTTCCGTGCAGCTACTCAATGATCTTGTTGAGCATATGTGGATCCACAATGGAAACCAAGAAACTTAATGTTTAAATTGTGCCCTTACAATAAATTTTATGTTTGAACTATGTATTTCTCAACGTGTGCTATTCATGTGTATGATCGACGTGTATGAATTTGCATGTATTTGAGGTTTTCATATGAGGAGTGTGGTTGTACATCAGGACATTTGAGGGGATGTCCGATGTTGTCTAAGGTCGTGTCCAGATGCGTTCGCAAACTTTTAGCGGGACGGATTTGCCAAGTCCGCATGTAGATGCTCTAGGGACTTGGGTTGGGTCTCGGGATGTGAGAGCAACAAAAACATGGTACACGAAAACGGACACCATCAAATATCCACAGACATGTCTGGAAGTGTTCGCAGACAGGAATAGGGGCAGAGGCCATCCAACGACAGATGTCAAATACAAATCATGTGTTATAGCTAGCAGTGGGCCAGATGGATTGGGAGTTAGGGCATGGCCAATGGTATGCTTCAGAACTGATGCCTCGTAGCTAACTAGGCTCGGATGCCAGCATGGAGCATGTTTAGTATCCTTGCAATGTGTCAGAGTAGCTTGCAGAAGAGATCGTGCTGCCCCATGAGAAAGAGAAGAAAAAGAGAAGAGAGAGAAGAAAAGCACATGGAGAGATGGCGTTGCGTGCCTTGTTGAAAGCAGGAAGATGACGATGTTGGGGCCCATATGATCGCTTCATTCATAGGCGTTGGGTGAATATAATTTAACGGATGCCTCATTTTTCTCTATCTAGCTGGAGGGGTTGGGGAAGCACCTTGGTGCTGCCTTCATTGTACATGCACTTAAATCCGCCGCTCTTGCCCTCTTGCCCAGATAGAAGATCCGCCACACCTGCCGTCCACGTCGGGGCTGCGTGTCATGACCATGCCATCCTAGAATGAAGGAGAGACATCCTCTGACTCTGACACCAACTTCGATGATTCAATGAGGAAAAAGGTAAGTCTTGTTTTCACGGCTTGAGTCAGGGTAGGGTTTGACCGATTTGGGGGTTTCTTATTTGAGATATATTGAATCGATTTAGTTGGTGCTTTAGATGCCATACACAATTGCCCACAAGGATTGAACCGAACTAGCAGAAGATTACTCTGCAACATATTTCCATAAGTTCCCATGCGAAAAGCTGTTAGCTTTTGAATCAGTTCACACCAGGAGGAAATTTCTCGGATGTTCTTAACTCATTTGTAGCTGTTTTAGTAACTCAGATTGCATTGTTTTAGTAAGTGTAATCTAGTTGTCCTTGGTAACTGCAATCTAGTGATTTAGTAAAGAGTGAAATCCGCCTTTAATCTGTTCAAACGGAATTCACGCTTTAGGAGAACAACTCATACATTGATCGATTTAGGCCATAAACTTTGTTAATTTGATCAAACAAGGCCAAAACTGGTTCGGGAAAAAATAATCATGTGGTTGCCACGATCAGCGTACCTTTGAGCACTCACAAATTGACTAACTTTTAGAGGAGTCTTTTGTCAATAGCACCAACGTGATCTGATATAGGAAAATAAAAATAAAAATGTTGCATGGGAATTGAACCCACAACCCGTGGGACATATGAAGTGGCTTGCTAATCACTAAAACATTAAAAATGTTGTGCACAAAAATGCGACGAGAAATATATATATGAGAACCGAAAGATACAATTAATTGTTTTAAAACTGTATTTTAAAAATAATATAACCCCCCAGTGCATTCAGTGGGACTTGAACCCGCGCCCTAATGAAAAGTGTAGGAACGAAGTATGTCTACCAGGGGGGGGGGTGAATGGGAGTTTTAAAATTTCATTCAAAAATCTCAAACCTCTCGGAACCCAGCAGCAGAGCGAACAAAAATAGGGTATAGTGAGCGAATACGAACTACCGAATGGAAACTAAAACATGCATCGAGGTAAATCACATGATTGAACACAGTACGAATGTAAAGATGGAATAGAGTTAACCAGTGATGCTCGATGGCGACAAGGTATTTGTTTCACCAGTTCCTCCTTCTGCACAAGGACTACGTCTGGTTGTAGGGGTTGTGATTTAACACAGAAGATAAACTCTCTTCGTCCTATTCTCCTCGACAATTTGTTCGTCAACCAATGCCGATAACTCATGGTAGATACTTGAGGTGATCTTCGAACCTATACCGACTTCTTACTAGAGAACCACAATCACTCTTGGTCTCTGAAGAAATTGACACCTAACCGTCTAGAGAGTTTGCAGCTCTCAAGAGTAATAGTCGAAGCGTACTGAACTTAGATTCGAGTGATCCTGAACCACTATCTAATTTTTCGGCTCTAGGGGTTTTCTCTCGGTGGATTTTAAACTCCAATCACTCGGAGAGGGAGTTGCTCAACAATCTTCTCAGAATCAAACGGAGCAGCCGCTAGACAAAGTCGGCGCGGGGTGGATATTTACAGCCGCAGCCTTCCCGGATGGGAAATGACCATTTTGGACACGCGGTCCAGCCAATGGTCAACCGACACGTTCACAATGGGCGGATTTTAGAGCAACGGTAAAATTACTTGCGGAACAAGTAATGCTAACTCCTCGTTCTGAGACAAATCTCTCCCAGCGAAGAAGATCACAGTCTCTTGCTGGCAAGTATTTGCTCGGAACACAAAGAGATTTCTCTCGCAACTTTCATATGATTTGGGTTTAGCATCAGAGAATCAAAGTTTCGAACGCTACACCCCTCTTAATAGTACGGTGGTCCTATGACTCAATAAAGAGAAGATAAACAACGAAATAAAAGCTACGTCTTCACTTCGTCTTCAAACTTCTCGAACGTAGTCAATTCCTTCGGACAGTCACGAAACCAATTGCTTCTTGTCAGCAATTTTTTTGGGGGGTCACTCTTGTCATCATAATCTTCGGTGATAACCTTCACTGCTGTGCAGGGGATTATCTTCGTCGTTTGAATCAAACTCCTCTTGATTCTAGGGACCTGTTACTCTGTGTGCACTAGCAAACCACATAAGTCCCATACTGTTTATGTCAACAATCTCCAAAATATAAGGAGGCAGGTCATTGCACCAAGAATCTCCCCCTTTTTGGATGATTGTTGACAAAACAGATAATCATCAAAGTGAAGATAGATAAGTGAAAAGGAATCTGAATAAGAGTGACTAAGTGTTACTTTTCTCTAAGATGAAATAGACTCCCCCTAAATGTATTCAGGGTTAAAGATATGAGTTTAATTCTCCTGCAAATGTTAAAGTATACAGAGGAAATTTCAATCATTCGAGTCAATGATTCGCACTGATGATATATAATCCATAAAGATCATAGTGCAATGATTCATAACTTTTGATAATAATTCCACCTGCAAAACAAATGCTTCGAGAGAAATAGTGCAGCAGGAGGGTTATTAACATTACATCACGAAAGTATTACATCCAAAAGTTTCAACCTCACACAGAACCAAACCAAAGAAACGCAGAAAGCAAGTCTATCGAAACTCGATGTAATTCTGCCCCCTTTTGTCAACTAGTGTAAAAAAGGTGACGAATAACATGAGTGCAAAAGACTAGAACTTGGTTCACTCAGAGGCATTGATATGTCTCCAACGTATCTATAATTTGTGATTGCTCCATGCTATTATATATTCTGTTTTGGATGTTCAATGTGCTTATTTATACACTTTTATATTATTTTTGGGACTAACCTATTAACCCAAGGCCCAGTGCAAATTGCTATTTTTTTTGCATATTTCAGTGTTTCACAGAAAAAGAATATCAAACGGAGTCCAAACGAAATGAAACCTTTGGGAGCGTGATTTTTGGAACAAACGTGATCCAGAGGACTTGGAGTGGACGTCAAGCAATCAATGAGGAGGCCACGAGGCAGGGGGCGCGCCTACCCCCTGGGCGCGCCCTCCACCCTCGTGGGCCCCTCGTAGCTCCACCGACCTACTTCTTCGTCCTATATATACCTACGTACCCCCAAACCATCGAGGAGCACCACGAAAACCTAATTCCACCACCGCAACCTTCTATACCCGTGAGATCCCATCTTGGGGCCTTTTCCGGCGCTCCATCGGAGGGGCATCGATCACAGAGGGCTTCTACATCAACACCATAGCCTCTCCGATGATGTGTGAGTAGTTTACCACAGACCTTCGGGTCCATAGTTATTAGCTAGATGGCTTCTTCTCTCTCTTTGGATCTCAATACAAAGTTCTCCTCGATCTTCTTGGAGATCTATTTGATGTAACTCTTTTTGCGGTGTGTTTGTCAAGATCCGATGAATTGTGGGTTTATGATCAAGATTATCTATGAACAATATTTGAATCTTCTCTGAATTCTTTTATGTATGATTGGTTATCTTTGCAAGTCTCTTTGAATTATCAGTTTGGTTTGGCCTACTAGATTGACCTTTCTTGCAATGGGAGAAGTGCTTAGCTTTGGGTTCAATCATGTGGTGCTCGATCCCAGTGATAGTAGGGGAAACGACACGTATTGTCTTGTTGCCATCGAGGATAAAAAGATGGGTTTATATCATATTGCATGAGTTTATCCCTCTACATCATGTCATCTTACCTAATGCGTTACTCTGTTCTTATGAACTTAATACTCTAGATGCATGCTGGATAGCGGTCGATGTGTGGAGTAATAGTAGTAGATGCAGGCAGGAGTCGGTCTACTTGTCGCGGTCGTGATGCCTATATACATGATCATGCCTAGATATTCTCATAATTATGCACTTTTCTATCAATTGCTCGATAGTAATTTGTTCACCCACCGTAATACTTATGCTATCTTGAGAGAAGCTACTAGTGAAACCTATGGCCTCCGGGTCTATTTTCCATCATATTAATCTCCCGTCAACGAGCTATTTCTGGCACCGTTTATTTTGCTTTCTTTACTTTTAGTCTTTATCATAAAAATACCAAAAATATTATCTTATCATCTCTATCAGATCTCACTTTTTCAAGTGGCTGTGAAGGGATTGACAACCCCTTTATCGCGTTGGTTGCATGGTTCTTATTTGTTTGTGTAGGTACGAGGGACTTGCGTGTGGCCCCCTACTGGATTGATACCTTGGTTCTCAAAAACTGAGAGAAATACTTACGCTACTTTGCTGCATCACCCTTTCCTCTTCAAGGGAAAACCAACGCAATGCTCAAGAGGTAGCAAGAAAGATTTCTGGCGCCGTTGCCGGGGAGTCTACGCACAAGTCAAGACATACCAAGTACCCATCACAAACTCTTATCCCTCGCATTATATTATTTGCCATTTGCCTCTCATTTTCCTCTCCCCCACTTCACCCTTGCCGTTTTATTCGCCCTCTCTTTCCATTCGCCTCTTTTTCGCTTGCTTCTTGTTTGCTTGTGTGTGGGATTGCTTGCTGGTCACGATGGCTCAAGATAATACTAAATTGTGTGACTTTGCCAATACCAACAACAACGATTTTCTTAGCACTCCGATTGCTCCTCTTACGATGCTGAATCTTGTGAAATTAATGCTGCTTTGCTGAATCTTGTCATGAAAGATCAATTCGCCGGCCTTCCTAGTGAAGATGCCGCTACCCATCTAAATAGCTTTGTTGTTTTGTGTGATATGCAAAAGAAGAAAGATGGGGACAATGATATTGTTAAATTGAAGCTATTTCCTTTTTCGCTTAGAGATCGTGCTAAAACTTGGTTTTCATCTTTGCCTAAAAATAGTATTGATTCTTGGAATAAGTGCAAAGATGCTTTTATCTCTAAGTATTTTCCTCCCGCTAAGATCATCTCTCTTAGAAACCATATTATGAACTTTAAGCAACTTGATCATGAACATGTTGCACAAGCTTGGGAGAGAATGAAATTAATGATACGTAATTGCCCTACACATGGTTTGAATTTATGGATGATTATACAAAATTTCTATGCCGGATTGAATTTTGCTTCTAGAAATCTTTTAGATTTGGCCGCGGGAGGCACTTTTATGGAAATCACTTTGGGAGAAGCTACTAAACTCCTAGATAAAATTATGGTTAATTATTCTCAATGGCACACTGAAAAATCTACTAGTAAAAAGGTGCATGCAATTGAAGAAATTAATGTTTTGAGTGGAAAGATGGATGAACTTATGATTCTTTTGCTAATAAGAGTGTTTCTTCTAATCCCAATGATATGCCTTTGTCTACTTTGATTGAGAATAATAATGAATCTATGGATGTGAATTTTGTTGGTAGGAACAATTTTGGTAACAACGCTTATAGAGGAAACTTTAATCCTAGGCCGTATCCTAGTAATTCCTCTAATAATTATGGTAATTCCTACAACAAATCTTATGGGAATTTTAATAAGATACCCTCTGATTTTGAGACTAGTAAGAATTCATGATTTCTCAAAAGAATTTCAATGCTTTGCTTGAAGAAAAACTGCCTAAGATTGATGAATTGGCTAGGAACGTGGATATAATTTCTCTTGATGTTGATTATTTGAAACTTAGATCTATTTCACCTAAGCATGATATCAATGAGTCTCTCAAAGCCATGAGAATTTCCATTGATGAGTGCGAAGAAAGAAACGCTAGGATGCGTGCTAAGAAAGATTGCTTTGAAAAGCGTGTTCTGCTAGTTTTCATGATAATAAGGATGAAGATCTAAAATTAATTGATGTGTCCCCTATTAAATCTCTTTTTCTCAATATGAATCTTGATAATGATGGGACTGGAGATGAGTTAACCTTAGTTGAATGGCGTCCCAATGATTTAGAGTTTTTAGATCTTGATGCAAAATTTGGTAAAAGTGGGATTGAAGAGGTCAAAACTTTAGATAGCAATGAACCCACTATCTTGGATTTCAAGGAATTTAATTATGATAATTGTTCTTTAATAGATTGTATTTCCTTGTTGCAATCCGTGCTAAATTCTCCGCATGCTTATAGTCAAAATAAGGCTTTTACTAAACATATCGTTGATGCTTTAATGCAATCTTATGAAGAAAAGCTTGAATTGGAAGTTTATATCCCTAGAAAACTTTATGATGAGTGGGAACCTGCTATTAAAATTAAAATTAAAGATCATGAATGCTATGCTTTATGTGATTTGGGTGCTAGTGTTTCCATGATTCCAAAAACTTTGTGTGATATGTTGGGTTTCCGTGAATTTGATGATTGTTCTTTAAACTTGCACCTTGCGGATTCCACCATTAAGAAACCTATGGGAAGAATTAGTGATGTTCTTATTTTTGCAAATAGGAATTATGTGCCCGTAGATTTCATTGTTCTTGATATAGATTGCAATCCTTCATGTCCTATTATTCTTGGTAGACCTTTCCTTAGAACGATTGGTGCAATTATTGATATGAAGGAAGGAAATATTAGATTCCAATTTCCGTTAAGGAAAGGCATGTAACACTTTCCTAGAAAGAAAATAAAATTACCTTATGAATCTATCATGAGAGCCACCTATGGATTGCATCCCAAAGATGGCAATACCTAGATCTATCCTTGCCTTTATGCCTAGCTAGGGGCGTTAAACGATAGCGCTTGTTGGTTGGCAACCCAATGTTATTTTAATTTTTTTCTTTTTGGTTCTGTTTAGGAATAAATAATACATCTAGCTTCTGTTTAGATGTGGTTTTGTGTTTTAATTAGTGTTTGTGCCAAGTAGAACCTTTGGTAAGACTTGGGGAAAGTCTTTGCGATCTTGCTGTAAAAAACAGAAACTTTAGCGCTCACGAGATTAGCTACAACTTTTTACTGGAGAGTGCTATTTAGTTGATTCTTTTTGCAGATGATTAATAGATAAATTACTCACATCCAGAAATTTATTTAGAATTTTTGGAGTTCCAGAAGTTTTCGTTAGTTACAGATTACTACAGACTGTTCTGTTTTTGACAGATTCTGTTTTTCGCGTGTTGTTTGCTTATTTTGATGAATCTATGGCTAGTAATGGAGTTTATGAACCATAGAAAAGTTTGAATACAGTAGGTTTAACACCAATATAAATAAATAATGAGTTCATTACAGTACCTTGAAGTGGTGTTTTGTTTTCTTTCGCTAACGGAGCTCACGAGATTTTCTGTTAAGTTTTGTGTTGTGAAGTTTTCAAGTTTTGGGTAAAGATTTGATGGATTATGGAACAAGTAGTGGCAAGAGCCTAAGCTTGGGGATTCCCAAGGCACCCCAAGGTAAAATATAAGGACACCAAAAAGCATAAGCTTGGGGATGCCCCGGAAGGCATCCCCTCTTTTGTCTTCGTCCATCGGTAACTTTACTTGGAGCTATATTTTTATTCACCACATGATATGTGTTTTGCTTGGAGCGTCTTGTATGATTCGAGTCTTTGCTTGTTAGTTCTCCACAATTATCCTTGCTGTACACACCTTTTGAGAGAGACACACATTATTCAGAATTTATTAGAATACTCTATGTGCTTCACTTATATCTTTGAGTTAAGCAATTTTGCTCTAGTGCTTCTCTTATATCTTTTAGAGCACGGTGGTGGTTATATTTTCTAGAAATTATTGATCTCTCATGCTTCACTTATATTATTTTGAGAGTCCTTTAGAACAACATGGTAATTTGCTTTGGTTATAAAATTAGTCCTAAGATGATAGGCATCCAAGATAAAAACTTTTAAGTGCATTGAATACTAAGAGAAGTTTGATACTTGATAGTTGTTTTGAGATATAAAGGTGGTAATATTAAAGTTGTGCTAGTTGAGTAGTTGTGAATTTGAGAAATACTTGTGTTGAAGTTTGGAAGTCCCGTAGCATGCACGTATGGTAAACGTTATGTGACAAATTTGAAACATGAGGTGTTCTTTGATTCTCATCCTTATGAGTGGCGGTCGGGGACGAGTGATGGTCTTTTCCTACCAATCTATTCCCCTAGGAGCATGTGCGTAGTGCTTGGTTTTTGATGATTTGTAGATTTTTGCAATAAGTATGTGAGTTCTTTATGACTAATGTTGAGTCCATGGATTATACGCACTCTCAACCTTCCATCATTGCTAGCCTCTTTGGTACCGTGCATTACCCTTTCTCACCTTGAGAGTTGGTGCAAACTTTGCCGGTGCATCCAAACCCCGTGATACGATACGCTCTATCACACATAAACCTCCTTATATCTTCCTCAAAACAGCCACCATACCTACCTATTATGGCATTTCCATAGCCATTCCGAGATATATTGCCATGCAACTTTCCACCGTTCCGTTTATTATGACACACTTCATCATTGTCATATTGCCTTGCATGATCATGTAGTTGACATCGTATTTGTGGCAAAGCCACCATGCATATTATTTCATACATGTCACTCTTGATTCATTGCCCTTCCCGGTACACCGCCGGAGGCATTCATATAGAGTCATATTTTGTTCTAAGTATCGAGTTGTAATCATTGAGTTGTAAATAAATAGAAGTGTAATGATCATCATTAATAGAGCATTGTCCCAAAAAAACAGAAAGGCCAAATAGAAAAAAGAGAGGCCCAAAAAAAGAGAAATAAAAAGGGACAATGCTACTATCCTTTTTCCACACTTGTGCTTCAAAGTAGCACCATGATCTTTATGATAGAGAGTCTCTTGTTTTGTCACTTTCATATACTAGTGGGAATTTTTCATTATAGAACTTGGCTTGTATATTCCAACGATGGGCTTCCTCAAATGCCCTAGGTCTTCGTGAGCAAGCAAGTTGGATGCACACCCACTTAGTTTCTTTTGTTGAGCTTTCATACATTTATAGCTCTAGTGCATCCGTTGCATGGCAATCCCTACTCCTTGCATTGACATCAATTGATGGGCATCTCCCTAGCCCGTTGATTAGCCGCGTCAATGTGAGACTTTCTCCTTTTTTGTCTTCTCCACACAACCCCCATCATCATATTCTATTCCACCCATAGTGCTATATCCATGGCTCACGCTCATGTATTGCGTGAAAGTTGAAAAAAGTTTGAGATTACTAAAGTATGAAACAATTGCTTGGCTTGTCATCGAGGTTGTGCAAGATGAGAGCATCTTGTGTGACGAAAATGAAGCATGACCAAACTATATGATTTTGTAGGGATGAACTTTCTTTGGCCATGTTATTTTGAGAAGACATAATTGCTTTGTTAGTATGCTTGAAGTATTATTATTTTTATGTCAATATTAAACTTTTATCTTGAATCTTTCGGATCTGAACATTCATGCCACAATAAAGAGAAATACATTGAAGAATATGCTAAGTAGCATTCCACATCAAAAATTCTGTTTTTATCATTTACCTACTCGAGGACGAGCAGGAATTAAGCTTGGGGATGCTTGATACGTCTCCAACGTATCTATAATTTTTGAATGCTCCATGCTATTATATATTCTGTTTTGGATGTTTAATGGGCTTATTTATACACTTTTATATTATTTTTGGGACTAACCTATTAACCCAATGCCCAGTGCAAATTGATGTTTTTTTGCCTATTTCAGTGTTTCGCAGAAAAAGAATACCAAACGGAGTCCAAACGGAATGAAACCTTCGGGAGCGTGATTTTTGGAACAAACGTGATCCAGAGGACTTGGAGTGGACGTCAAGCAATCAACGAGGAGGCCACGAGGCAGGGGGGCGCGCCTACCCCCTGGGCACGCCCTCCACCCTCATGGGCCCCTCGTAGCTCCACCGACCTACTTCTTCCTCCTATATATACCTACGTACCCCAAAACCATCGAGGAGCACCACGAAAACCTAATTCCATCACCGCAACCTTCTGTACCCGTGAGATCCCATCTTGGGGCCTTTTCCGGCACTCCGCCGGAGGGGGCATCGATCACGGAGGGCTTCTACATCAACACCATAGCCTCTCCGATGATGTGTGAGTAGTTTACCACAGACCTTCGGGTCCATAGTTATTAGCTAGATGGCTTCTTCTCTCTCTTTGGATCTCAATACAAAGTTCTCCTCGATCTTCTTGGAGATCTATTTGATGTAACTCTTTTTGCGGTGTGTTTGTCGAGATCCGATGAATTGTGGGTTTATGATCAAGATTATCTATGAACAATATTTGAATCTTCTCTGAATTCTTTTATGTATGATTGGTTATCTTTGCAAGTCTCTTCGAATTATCAGTTTGGTTTGGCCTACTAGATTGATCTTTCTTGCAATGGGAGAAGTGCTTAGCTTTGGGTTCAATCATGCGGTGCTCGATCCCAGTGACAGTAGGGGAAACGACACGTATTGTATTGTTGCCATCGAGGATAAAAAGATGGGGTTTATATCATATTGCATGAGTTTATCCCTCTACATCATGTCATCTTACCTAATGCGTTACTCTGTTCTTATGAACTTAATACTCTAGATGCATGCTGGATAGCGGTCGATGTGTGGAGTAATAGTAGTAGATGCAGGCAGGAGTCGGTCTACTTGTCGCGGACGTGATGCCTATATACATGATCATGCCTAGATATTCTCATAATTATGCACTTTTCTATCAATTGCTCGATAGTAATTTGTTCACCCACCGTAATACTTATGCTATCTTGAGAGAAGCTACTAGTGAAACCTATGGCCTCCGGGTCTATTTTCCATCATATTAATCTCCCGTCAACGAGCTATTTCTGGCACCGTTTATTTTGCTTTCTTTACTTTTAGTCTTTATCATAAAAATACCAAAAATATTATCTTATCATCTCTATCAGATCTCACTTTTGCAAGTGGTCGTGAAGGGATTGACAACCCCTTTATCGCGTTGGTTGCAAGGTTCTTATTTGTTTGTGTAGGTACGAGGGACTTGCATGTGGCCTCCTACTGGATTGATACCTTGGTTCTCAAAAACTGAGAAAATACTTACGCTACTTTGCTGCATCACCCTTTCCTCTTCAAGGGAAAACCAACGCAGTGCTCAAGAGGTAGTAGGCATCTCCAGAAGAACTGTCTGAAGAGAGTGTTGCTTCGTATGTGATGAGAGTGGCTTCGGCTTGAGCAGTAGGAGTTTGTCCTTCAGGGATAGCTTGGTGCTGAGAAGACGAGGGCATATCTGGAGCAACCACTTGAGGAACACGAGATAGCAGATTTCCTTCGGCAGGTTTCTCTGTCGGTGAGGTAGCTTTAGATTCATGGAGCAGTTTGTGAAGATTTAAATGAAGAGGATCAGTAGTTGGCTCTCGAGCAGGCAGAGAAGGAGTATGCCTATCTTGGAAATCTTCGATAGAAAAGCCTTTGTCAATGTAATCATAAAGCTCTTTGAGATTGACATTGAGAAGTTGTTTCTCGGAGAAGAACTTTCGGAGGAATTTCCAGAGCCGTTTCTTGTTCTCATCCACAATCATATGCACAATTTTGGTTCAATTGTTGATTGCATTCAGCTCGGAGGTGAGATGTTCTTTCTCGCGTCTATCCTCAGCAATGTGCTGCAACATCAGTTGTTGTGTGCGTAGACTGACTTCTAGATGCGATGGAGGTTGATGCATTATCATTCGGTCACACCGAGGGAGTCGTGGTCCAGCAAAGTGCTTGTGATGTCTTGAGGGCTTTACACGGGTGATTTTCCCGAAGAAATATCTTGCATGATCTTCAAGGTGTCGTAAACTGGAGGTATGAAACTTTTGTGACTTTGCTTCGCCAGACCTCATGTGCGCATGGCGTAATCAATCACTTTCTGGATCCATGGAGCATAAACTTTGAGGCAATGCGGATGTTGAGCAGAGTCCTTCAAGATGCACAAAAACATGTCCTCAACATCGAAGATGTATCGCTCAGAGATTGCATATATGGCATTTCGAAGAATATCTGAGATGGAGTTGTCTGGGTTCATCCCGGCCAGAGGGCAAATAGTGTATGCGAGCAAATGATAAAGAGTCTGATTCTGGAATGTCAAATGCTCAGGCAAGGAAGGACCAGTATAATCACAAATCTTATCTTCCATAGTGCACCAAAAGTTTCATCAGAAATAACATCAATATTGTGTACCGAATTTCATTTGTTCCATGCTCAAAATGAGGGAAATGAAAGTGCAAGACAAATCGGTTGAAGAGCACTTGATGCGTTTTCCTTTTGTCATCCATTCCATGATCCATTTTGTGCTGTCAGATTCATCATTAGAGATGTATAGAGTGGCATAAAATTGCAGAATAATCTCTCGGCTCCATGGATGTTCGAATGCAAACACATTGGTAAAGAAGAAGTCTTCCAGATCTTGTAGCAAGTGAGTGAAGCAGCCAATATTCTTCATAGCTGGAATGTCTAGAAATTCATGCAGAAAAATCTTCTTGCTGTCATAAAGAACCCGAGAGTAATATATAGCCTATTCTTTAGTCCACAAATGAGGCGATTCAGATGTGAGCGGCCCCTTATACGGGTTGTCTTGAAAGAAAGTGGGATGCGTATTCCGATTGAAAAGCGGGCCTTTGGCGCCAACACCTGTTGAGAACAAAGGCAGTGCTTCATGAGGATAAGGATAGTTTAGTTCGTCTTCCACTGAGATCACTTCATCACCATACACAACCGAGTTAGTATGATGAGCAGAGATAGATTTATGCTCGGAGGTACCAATGTCTGGTATTCTTTGTGCTGTGTCAATAGACAACTTCATTTGAGAAGCAGCAGGTTCCTTTTCTTTAGACACTGAGGCAGAATTCAGCATGGGAGCCTGGGGCTTAGGTTGGGAGCCTGATACGAGGACACTTTGGTTGGGCCAAGGGGTAAGGCCCATGGGGCTTTAGGTCGGTGCAAAAGGAAGTTTTGTGGAGGTCGGGGACCAGACGCCAGGGACCCTGGTGTCTAGGCCAGACACCAAGGACCGTGGCGTCTGGTGCTGGAATCCGAGAAGGAATCTTCCTTACATTCCAAACCTATTTTGGGGAGGCCCTCTCCCCAAGTAACGACCCCGGGGCTCAACATATAAATAGAGGAGCAGGGCTAGCCCCTAGAACACAAGTTTTTGAGCCTTCTCTAGTTGGTCCTAGTTGACTAATTAGAGCTAGCCCTACCTACCTCTAATCCTTATAATTAGAAGCCTAGTGTGGTTCTAATCTCCTCCCTCTAATTCATCCTCCGCTCTAAATCCGTTGTGCTTGGCGAAGCCCTGCGGAAATAGTTTCCCCACCACCATCACCACGCCGTCGTGCTGCCGGAACTCATCTACTACTTCGCCCCTCTTACTGGATCAAGAAGGCGAGGACGTCATCGAGATGAACGTGTGCTGAACGCGGAGGTGTCGTACATTCGGTGCTTGATCGGAACAGATCGTGAAGGTGTATGACTACATCAACCACGTTGATAAACGCTTCCGCTTAGCGATCTACAAGGGTATGTAGATGCTCTCCCACTCTCGTAGCTATGCATCTCCATGGATAGATCTTGCGTGTGCGTAGAAACAAATTTGTTTTCCATGCAACATTTTCCAACAACTATAATAACAAAGCTCATGGCACATCAAGATCGTGCCAAATCAAGAACGCGGGAGAGAGAGAGATTAAACACATATCTACTGGTACATACCCTCAGCCTCTAGGGTGAACTACTCCCTCCTCGTCATGGAGACCGCCCGGATGATGAAGATGGCCTCCGGTGGCGATTTTTCCCCTCCGGCAGGGTGCCGGAAAGGGCCCTGGATGAGATCACTTCGGAATAGAGGCTTGCAACGGTGTAGTGGAAGTTCTTGGTTTCTTTCTGGGATTTTCTATATTTATAGAATTTTTTGGCGTCGGTCTCACGTCAAGGGGGCCCATGAGGAAGTGACAAGCTCGGCTGCCCCTCCCCGGAGGGAGGGCGCCCCGTTTGAGCTTGTCGTGTACTTGTAGGTCTTCTGGTCATCCCACGAAGCTTCGGGGGTCTCATATGTTCCAAAAAAATCACCAAAAAGTTTCAGTCCAATCCGAGAACTTTTATTTCTGCACAAAAATAACACCATGGTATTTATGCTGAAAACAGCGTCAGTCCGGGTTAGTTCCATTTAAACCATATAAAAGTGAACCAAAACCATATAAAATTATAGTAAACATGTCATGCATACTTTATAAATTATAGATACGTTGGAGACGTATCAACTATCTCCTTCTCGGCGAAGCAAGTGAGCCACCCACTGGAGTGAATGCCTCCACATTGAGCATTGGAGGCGGTTTTGCTTTGCACGTGACATAGGAGTGCGCGACCAGCGGTGGTAGATGACTCGGCGTCATCCCAGCATGACCTCCACGTTGTCGACCATGCTAGTAGGGCGGCCTGGAGGAGGAGGCGACAGTTTTGCGAGCGTCAGATCCAAATCCGCGTTGGCGTGTTCATGTTGCAACAATGATGCCCAGGCAGGGAAGCCCCAGGGCAGGGTCGACGCGGCAGTGCAAGCCAGCGAGGTGAGGAGCCGGGGTAGGTTGGGGAGGAAGGTGGGCAGCGACAGCGATGGCAAAAAGGCAGAAATTGGGGTGGAGAGCGACGGGGTGGAAGATGAGAGGAGAAAGAGTGATTTTGCCGCAGAAATAGTGCGGGGGTGGTGGAAGAGGAGAGGAGAAAGAGTGATTTTGCCGCAGAAACGGTGCAGTCAGCTCCAAATGTGCGGGCTCCGCCTTAGTTTTGGATGGGCTGGTGGTGTTGGAGTTCTACGTGGCTGGTGTCCGGACTCCTGCAAAGCCCCCTGTTTTGGACCTGATTTACGGGAAGACGGAAGTGCATACTGGTCTGCGGACGGATGCGGAAGTTCGTTGGATGACTCGAGAGATCCGGACTGCTCGGTATGGACGGATGATGGAGGTTTGAGGTCCGCGTTAGAGATGCCCTTGAGATTTTTTTTATAACAACGCCCGACCCGAACACAGCACCGGACCCATGTATTCTCTGTTCGAGTCTGGTCAAACTGGGTCAAGGGTTTCGTCTTCCAGTCGCTCCACTCATGATCCTCCTCCTCTTATGTCGATCACGCTCTAGGGAGGCGCCGCCGCCACCGCCGGCAAACCTCTGCGATTGATCGCATCCGCTAACACCGACATCACATTGCCCCGTCCACCATCGTCCTCTGACCCCCCCTCGTCTAGGGCTGCGGAAGCAGCGACCACCGCGGGCGCTGCGAAGCACCCTCTCCCCCGCTTCCTCGTCGGCCCTACCCTCTCCAACGATGATCTGCACACATCGGACTGGGAAACCCCATCCACCCCCGCTTCATCCACAGTTGCGGTAGCGGCCGCCGCCGCGGCCGCTTGTGCCATAACCGGCTGCCACATGCCACGGCATTGGAGATTTTTTAGATTTCTATCTCTTCGATGAAGGCGCATGAGGGGCGACCGCGGAGGCGACCGCGGGGACGACTGCGGGGGGCATGCCGCGGCGGCGACCCGGACGACCTCGTCCTCTCAGCGCTGTGGCAGTCGGTTCTGGGCCCTCGCCGACTGATAATCCCCAAGTGCAAGGAATCATCGTAGCAATTTCCAAAGGTGGAAGTGATAAGTATGGAGTGTCGAAGCCACGAGGAGCTAAAGGTAAGATCAATATTCTCTCAAGACCTATCTGCCACTGATACGACTCTACGTACACCGAACGTTTGCTTCCAACTAGCAACGAGAAATAAAACTATGTTGTGGGTATGAAGAAGATAACTTTGTATGATATCGGAGAGCTAAAATATAAAAGTAGGTGCCGTTATCATGAAGTTAGAATATATTACTAAATATTATAAATAGCGAGTGTGGAATAATGGTGGATCGGTGTGTGAAATTGTCCTAGGCAATCGTCAACAAGACCGGTAATCACTATTGCAGTTTCATATGAGGGAGAGGCATAAGCTAACATACTTTCTCTACTTGGATCATATGCACTTATGATTGGAACTCAAGTGTGACGCCCCCGATTCAATCATACACTAATCATACACACAAACGTGTACGATCAAGATCAGGGACTCATGGGAAGATATCACAACACAACTCTAAAAATAAAATAAGCATACAAGCATCATAATACAAGCCAGGGGCCTCGAGGGCTCAAATACAATTGCTCGATCATCGACGAGTCAGCGGAAGCAACAATATCTGAGTACAGACATAAGTTAAACAAGTTTTCCTTAAGAAGGCTAGCACAAACTGGGATACAGATCGAAAGAGGCGCAGGCCTCCTGCCTGGGATCCTCCTAAACTACTCCTGGTCGTCGTCAACGGCCTGCACGTAGTAGTAGGCACCTCCGGTGTAGTAGGAGTCGTCGTCGACGGTGGCGTCTGGCTCCTGGGCTCCAGCATCTGGTTACGACAACCAGGAAGAAAGGAAAGGGGGGAAAGGGGGAGAAAAGCAACCGTGAGTACTCATCCAAAGTACTCGCAAGCAAGGATCTACACTACTTATGCATGGGTATCCGTGTAACGGGGCAATATCGGTGGACTGAACTGCAGAATGCCAGAATAAGAGGGGGATAGCTAATCCTGTCGAAGACTACGCGTCTGGCAGCCTCCATCTTGCAGCATGTAGAAGAGAGTAGACGGTAAGTTCACCAAGTAGCATCGCATAGCATAATCCTACCCGGCGATCCTCCCCTCGTCGCCCTATGTGAGAGAGATCACCGGGTTATATCTGGCACTTGGAAGGGTGTGTTTTATTAAGTATCCGGTTCTAGTTGTCATAAGGTCAAGGTACAACTCCGGGTCATTCTTTTACCGAGAGACACGGCTATTCGAATAGATAAACTTCCCTGCAGGGGTGCACCTCCCGAAGTGATCACGGCCCAGTAGTATAGCATGGCAGACGGACAAGAGTGTAGGGCCACTGATGGAACACTAGCATCCTATACTAAGCATTAGGATAGCAGGTAAGGGTAACAACTGTAGCAACAATGACATGCTATGCAGCAGAATAGGATTAACCAAAAGCAGTAACATGCTACACTACTCTAATGCAAGCAGTAGAGAGAAGGAATAGGCGATATCTGGTGATCAGGGGGGCTTGCCTAGAAGCTTTGTTGTACAAGAAGAAGCGTCATCGGTGACGTAGTCGTACTCGGTGGCATCAGCGCCGGTCTCGGGGTCTACCGGGGAAGAAGAGGGGGAAAGAAACAGTAAATACAGAGCAAACAAAGCATCACAAAACATAACAAGGCAATACGCGGTGCTAGGTATACCCTAACGTGGTAGGAGGTGATACCGACGAAGGGGGGAAACATCCGGGAAAGTATCCCCGATGTTTCGCGTTTTCGAACAGATGAATCGGAGGGGAAAAGTTGCATATTTGCTATGCTAGGGATGTGTGGCGGACGAACGGGCTGCGCATCCGGATTCGTCTCGTCGTTCTGAGCAACTTTCATGTTCAAAGTATTTTCATCTGAGCTACGGTTTATTTTATATGATTTTTCTAAAGTCTTAAATCATTTTAGAATTTATTTAATTAATTTAATTTATCATTATCCAGAATAGTATTTGCTGACGTCATCATGACGTCAGCAGTCAACAAAGGTGTTGACTGGGTCGCTGACGTGTGGGTCCCACTGGTCATTGACTTAGTTAACTAAACAGGTTTAGTTAAATTAATTAAAGTGATTAGGTTAATTAATTAGGCTTAATTTAGATTTAACATGATTAATTAAGTTAATTAATTAGCTTAATTAATTAGTCATATTATTATTATTTATTTTATTTAACTTTTTTATTAAACCGTTCTGGGCGTGGGCCCCGTTCGTCATAGGCCCTAGGGGCTTAACGGGGCGGGCGTGGGTTAACGGGCGTAGCCGACGACATGCGCCAGCCCGCCCCTGTCAGGGCACTGCGGGGCAAGGAACCCACCAGGGCAGCGGCGAGGCGCGCGCAGCCACCGGCGAGTGGCGGTGGGGCGCTGCAGAGTAGCAGGGCGGCCCCGTGGAGGACGGCGCCGCGGGGAGGGAGAAGAGGCCGGGGCGGCACGACAGTAGCGGAGCGGGGGCCACGGCGGCGTGCGGGTGGCGGAGCAAGGCGGCTGCGGGGGCGGAGCAGAGCTGCGGCAGAGCAGGGGCGATGGGAGGCGGTGACGGGCAGGGGCTCGACGACGGGGTCGGTGGTCGGCGGGACCGCGCGCCGATCAGCAGTGGGAGGCGCGGCTGGCGGCTCGTAGCGGCTGCGAGGCAGCAGGGGCGAGGCGCGGAGCACGGGGCAGGCGCGCGCGCGCTTCGGCGCTGCCAGGAGGGGGCTGGCCACGGCGCGGGCGCACGAGGCGCGCGCAGCGCGCGGGGGGCACGGGTGGTCGGCGCGGTGAGCAGGGGAGGAGGCGAGGCCTGCGCGACGGCAGCGGAGCAACAGCTCGAGCAGCAGTCGCGGCAGGAGAGCAGCGGCAGGGGTCCTCACCGTGAGCTTGTAGGGCAAAGGCAGCGGGGTTCGAGGTGGGGGATGGGGACGACGTGCATAGGGGGAGGCAGGTCGGCGGGGTAGACGACGAGGTGGCTCCGACGAGGCCCGTGGAGCTCCGGGCGGCGGCGAGGTCGCTGGGCGACCGGGGCTCGAGCGGCGGGGTCGGCGATTCGTTCCCCCGATCCAGATCTGGATCGGGGACGAGGAGGGAGTGCGAGGGAGTGGGGGGAAGTGGGTGCGGTAGCAGTTAGGGTTCGGGATGTGGGGGGATAAGGGAGGCGGGGTGGGCCGATCGGTTGTGGCCTGGTGGGCAGCTGGGCCACGGCCCAGCAGGGGGGTTTTGTTTCTCTTTCTTCTTTCTTCTTTTTTTAATCTTATCTGTTTTTATTTTATTTTCACTTTTCTGTTTTCTATTATAGTTTTAATAGCTTTTAGTTTTGTAAAATTATAAGACCAGTACCTAAATGGAGGTTGCAAATTAGCCCACTGCCACAATATATTTTGGTATTTAAAATATTTAGTTCGTATTTTTATAAATTTCAAAAGGGCATTTATAATAGGTTTAGCTGCTGTTTTATTTATTTTAGTGCATTTGAATACTTTACAGAAGTGTGGTTTCTTCTCCATAATTACCTACGCATTATTTGGCACAGCCCGAACATTTTAGTTTTAAAGTTTGAAAACTTTTGTTGGTTGCCTTTTATTCAATTTTGAATTTGAATTGGTTTTTGAACTAACGCGGGATTAACTACAGTGACAGAGGTGACGTGGCATCAATAGCAGGGAATTACTGTAGTCTAATTATCCGGGCGTCACAATTCTCCTCCACTACAAGAAATCTCGTCCCGAGATTTAAGAGGGGAGTAAGGGGGAAAGTTCTGGTTACGATATTCTAATGGATCTTCTCGAAGAAGTTAATCCCTTTCGTTGATGTCTTCAATTCTTTATTCCAATGCATCATGATAAAGTTGTCGTCCTTTCTTTGGGAAGTCCATCGTACTTACGAAAGGATAAGGGGCAGCTCAACTACGACAGAATGCTTTTGAGGGAAACAATCTGGGGTTAACCCATGAATGAGCATTAGATTATCTCTCGAGTTGAACATATAAAATACATCGAGAGTAAGGTACGAAGGTACAATAAGAGGTTCCAAGCGGATAGATAGTTGCTCAAAGTCTGAACCAAAGTGAGAAAGGGGTTCATAGTAGTGAGAGTAAGTATTGCGTCTGATAAGAGAATAGAGCACTAGGAAGGTGGCCCGTGAATTAAATACGAAGCCGAGCGTGGGGAATAAGCATTAGAAACAGGGTTGTTGTACAGGAGAGTCTGGTTTCGATCCTGGGACCTATGGGTTATGGGACCACCATGTGGGTTAAAAGTATGAAGGGTGGAGACGTCTTGCGTGATCATGCAAGCAAGGCATGTCAGAGGGTAGCCTATCGGTTATGTCGGCAACAACGTCAGTACCAAGGGCGAGGGATGAAGAGAACCATTTTCCTGCTCGTTGAACGAGGCGGACCAATAGGCAAAGTTCTCGTCCATCGGTGGCTACCGGAATGTCATCAACAATAGTAACAGGGTCTTGCTGACAGAATTGTACATCGAGATGTTTACATAAGCAGGAGAATATTACTGCTTAGATCATATAGATCACAAGCAACGTTAAACCAACCAATGGAAAGGAAAATATGATTATCAGATTAAACAGGACAATGGAAAGGAAAATGTGTTTAAACACATATTTCAAGGGTATATCCTTCCCAAGGACAAGCAGAGCATGATATCCATGACAGGATATAATGTAGAAAACTCTTTAGGTAGGGGAGAGAAATTTCATGACATTACCCTTACAGCGGTGTTTGGATAATTGAGCAATAAATTTTTTAGTATTGTGCTTCCAATGTTCTTATTGAAGATCAGAGTAACACAAACATGCTTTGAGATAGCATTGACATGGTCTTCAAGCAAAGGTCGGACTTGGATATACAAAGGATTCATCAGGAACAACTTATAGAATAAGTCTTACAATTTCCTCACGGAAGAATGACCAACCTTGCCAAAAAGGAAACTATAACAATAGGTCCTCCGGCTAGGTGTGCTAGGCATGACATCACCTTACTGGGCCATATAAAGACCAACGTTATAACTCTTGGAATTATGTTCCACCCATCATATCTGACTGAGATTTAGATCTGATTGGTGACAGGATACCTCAGACCCAGGATGCCTAAGAAGAAAAGGTGCAACACAATTGACGAGGTGACATCATAAAATTCTTAGGAAATGAACTATGGCAGCAAGTTCTGAATCATGAGTTCATCATTTAACCAAGGAAAGGATGAGGAGATGGCTGATGGACTCAGCGACAATTCATCGAGAATTCCCAAAAGATGGATTTCCACAATTATGTGAACAAGGAGATAACATTTGTCAAATCAAATGATATAATGAGGTATGCTCGAGGAAAACATAGACAGTTAAACATTGGTTGAAAGGTGTACCCAAAATATGGGCTGGGTTGCACGACCAACGTCGGAATGGTGATTGAGCAACCAACACACTAAATTGGAATTATTGTCCATTAACTCTGAAGCAATAGGGTAGCTAGAGACAATAAATTCGCACAACAGAGTTCACTCAACACGGGGACTAAGAAAAGAATGGTGATGGCGAGAAGCATCACTGTACCAAGAATTTTTAAGAGGTGGTGAAATTCTCACCACATTCTTGACATAAAAGATGGTAATATTCCAAGGTAATTAAGAACAAATGCTGGATAGCAAGGAACTCAAGGTATAACACAGAACACGAACAAGTTTGTGTTGGAGGGGAGGAATTAAAGTGGTCGATGACAACACAAATCATCGAGGGCAAGGATGGTATTTCTCATCATGAATTCAATTGATATCCAGGAAGGAGTCAAGATGTTGACGATGATCACGAAAAATTTTGTCGAGAGGCTCCATGAAGATGTAATAGATCGGCGATGACATCAAGTCAAAGGAATGATGAAGCGAAAGGTTAATGGAACCAAGGGTACGACACAAACTCCAAAGCATGCTTGCTGTCCAAAGCGAAATGATATGATGAGGAAAGATCGACGTAAGCTTAGCTCATCGTCAAAAAATTGTGCTCTGGGAAGAAGGACCAGGTAGCACAGTTAAAATCGGCACGACAAGGATATAGCCAAACAGGCTAGGAATGACATGATTGAGTTCAAACTCGTAAGTAATGAAGGTTACCAAGAGTTGCTTAATCGCGATGCGGACTCGAGTCAGTTATCGGTGTCTTTGAGTGTTTAATAACTCAGAGCCCGTGAAAAATTGGAATCAATGAGAATGTAGCACTTGATGAAGAACTCATAAGAAGTTATGCAGTTCCGTGATAATTTTGAGATACCAGGGGGGTAATACTCGACGACAAATCAAAGTAGAGGTTGGACTGGGGTATTACTCTGCAGAAGACAAGTGCTTAAACTTGCACGAGAAATGGTATTTAAAGGAGAACATGGTCGGAAACCACGATCATGAATGATCGAACCACGGATACAAGATGAACTTATAACAAGGGGGTAATTATTTTTACGAGCAGCTTCCATGATAAGTTATACATCGTGTCCATGGGCATGAACGCAAGGTTCAAGGTCGACTCCCACTTCTTCAATGTGTAACCTTCCATTCACTTCTCGCTTTGATAAAGGCATTAGTGTTGAAAGTTTTACCTGGTGAAATACCAGATGAGTATGACTCGTGAAAACTTCCGAGTTCACACATATTAAGGAAGGCATAGGTTCAACCCATCAGGGTATCGTGGAAACATATACCACAAGCTTCAATAGTAAATACCACCAGCTCGAAAACAGAGCACGGTTGAGAAAACAGAGGATACAATTTACCCAAGGCTTTATATATCCGTGGAAAGACTCACAAGGTTATTTGAATATGAAGGACACTGTCGGATAATAATCCAACAAGAGGTCCGGTGGTCTACAACGGAACTGATGTGAGTATCGGTACTCTATCAAAGGAAGAAGGAATGGAAGTGCATCAAAGCTTAAATGCAAAGGAATTATGAATTCCAAGACAAGGGATCAGAAGCAATGCTCTGGTTAGGGATGGATAAGTTGAATAGATTTAGGGATACAACCGATCAAGGTTTGATAGACTGAATACCAGCTCATATCTAGATTCACGTCTGAGCCGGAAAGATAATTTATAAGGGTCAACTAAGAATTGCGTGCATTCGCACAAAATGAATCATTAGGCTCAAAATGGCAATGACAAGAGATGTCAACGAAGACTACTAGACATATGGAATTAACCATAATGCAAGCAGGCAAGAATTTCAAGAGCAATAGGCTGCTCAAGATTTTCGGAAGACCGAATGGTATTTCGAAGACTTTTTGTGAAACACATGAACAACTGGGAATGAGCAGATTCTCCGTAAGTGCGAGGAATTTTCCGTAGGGGTATTTAATGTGGCAAAGAACTGCAAGGCAGTAGGCACAAAGTATTCTCGGAACAATAGAGAGGATTTCGGGGTATCTTGTAGTAACAGGATCAACTGAGAACAAAAGTAAGGACGACAAGTGTATGTATTTATCCATAGGAATATTTCAGTGGTAGGGAATTGCAAAAGCAATGGGCACAAAGTCTCGAAAGAATATCGAAGAGTAACTTCGAAATCTTCTGGTGCAGCCAGCGATCATCTGTGATCAGGGGCTCTCCGGGAGAAAGTTGTTACGAGAACCTAATGTTAGAGTTTAGCAAGTTCATTTAACCCGAATAGAAGAGAGATCAGAGTCCCAGAGTATAGGTCGAGGAATAGAAGATCCTATACCACCCAATGGCGACGTGGGCCCGTAAGCCACACAGCCATGTTAGTAAAAGTTTTGCAATGTCTAGACTCGACTTCGGCCAAGGAGTTTGGAAGGGGGATTCCTACAGGCAGTCGGCTCTGATACCAACTTGTGACGCCCCCGATTCAATCGTACACTAATCATACACGCAAACATGTATGATCAAGATCAGGGACTCACGAGAAGATATCACAACACAACCCTAAAAATAAAATAAGTCATACAAGCATCATAATACAAGCCAGGGGCCTCGAGGGCTCGAATACAATTGCTCGATCATCGACGAGTCAGCGGAAGCAACAATATCTGAGTACAGACATAAGTTAAACAAGTTTTCCTTAAGAAGGCTAGCACAAACTGGGATACAGATCGAAACAGGCGCAGGCCTCCTGCCTGGGATCCTCCTAAACTACTCCTGGTCGTCGTCAACGGCCTGCACGTAGTAGTAGGCACCTCCGGTGTAGTAGGAGTCGTCGTCGACGGTGGCGTCTGGCTCCTGGGCTCCAGCATCTGGTTACGACAACCAGGATGAAAGGAAAGGGGGGAAAGGGGGAGAAAAGCAACCGTGAGTACTCATCCAAAGTACTCGCAAGCAAGGATCTACACTACTTATGCATGGGTATCCATGTAACGGGGCAATATCGGTGGACTGAACTACAGAATGCCAGAATAAGAGGGGGATAGCTAATCCTGTCGAAGACTACGCATCTGGCAGCCTCCATCTTGCAGCATGTAGAAGAGAGTAGACGGTAAGTTCACCAAGTAGCATCGCATAGCATAATCCTACCCGGCGATCCTCCCCTCGTCGCCCTGTGTGAGAGAGATCACCGGGTAATATCTGGCACTTGGAAGGGTGTGTTTTATTAAGTATCCGGTTCTAGTTGTCATAAGGTCAAGGTACAACTCCGGGTCATCCTTTTACCGAGAGACACGGCTATTCGAATAGATAAACTTCCCTGCAGGGGTGCACCACATTACCCGACACGCTCGATCCCTCTGGCCGAGCACACTTCCCTGGGTCATGTCCGGCCTCGGGAGATCAACACGTCGCAACCCCACCTAGGCACAACAGAGAGGTCAGCACGCCGGTCTAAATCCTATGGCACAGGGGTCTGGGCCCATTGCCCATTGCACACCTGCACGTTGCGAGGGCGGCCGTAAGCAGACCTAGCCCCCTTAATACAAGCGCGGGCTTACGGTCCAATCTGGCGCGCGCCGCTCAGTCGCTGATGTCGCGAAGGCTTCGGCTGATACCACGACGTCGAGTGCCCATAACTGTTCCCGCGTAGTTGGTTAGTGCGTATAGGCCAGTGGCCAGACTCAGATCAAATACCAAGATCTCGTTAAGCATGTTATTTTGATGTAACCGCGGACGCCGACCAGGGTCAGGCCCACCTCTCTCCTAGGTGGTCTCAACCTGCCCTGTCGCTCCGCCACAAAGTAACAGTCCGGGCCGTCGGGAACCCAGGCCCACCTCTACCGGGATGGAGCCGCCTGCCCCTTCAGCCCCCATCTCCGAACATTATCATAAGTAATGTAACAGTATAAAGTATATAGCATATGCCCGTGATCACCTCCCGAAGTGATCACGGCCCAGTAGTATAGCATGGCAGACGGCCAAGAGTGTAGGGCCACTGATGGAACACTAGCATCCTATACTAAGCATTAGGATAGCAGGTAAGGGTAACAACTGTAGCAACAATGACAGGCTATGCAGCAGAATAGGATTAATCGAAAGCAGTAACATGCTACACTACTCTAATGCAAGTAGTAGAGAGAAGGAATAGGCGATATCTGGTGATCAAGGGGGGGGGCTTGCCTGGAAGCTTTGTTGTACAGGAAGAAGGGTCATCGGTGACGTAGTCGTACTCGATGGCATCAGCGCCGGTCTCGGGGTCTACCGGGGAAGAAGAGGGGGAAAGAAACAGTAAATACGGAGCAAACAAAGCATCACAAAACATAACAAGGCAATACGCGGTGCTAGGTATACCCTAACGCGGTAGGAGGTGATAACGACGAAGGGGGGAAACATTCGAGAAAGTATCCCCGGTGTTTCGCATTTTTGGACAGATGAACCGGAGGGGGAAAGTTGTGTGTTTGCTATGCTAGGGATGTGTGGCGCACGAACGGGCTGCGTATCCGGATTCGTCTCGTTGTTCTGAGCAACTTTCATGTTCAAAGTATTTTCGTATCAGCTACGGTTTATTTTATATGATTTTCTAAAGTTTTAAATCATTTTAGAATTTATTTAATTAATTTAATTCAAGATTATCCAGAATAGTATTTGCTGACGTCATCATGATGTCAGCATGACATCAGCAGTCAACAGAGGTGTTGACTGGGTCGCTGACGTGTGGGTCCCACTGGTCATTGACTTAGTTAACTAAACATGTTTAGTTAAATTAATTAAAGTGATTAGGTTAATTAATTAGGCTTAATTTAGATTAATTAACAGAATTAATTAAGTTAATTAATTATCTTAATTAATTAATCATATTATTACTATTTTTTTTATTTAATTCTTTTTTTATTAAACCGTTCTGGGCGTGGGCCCCGTTCGTCATAGGCCCTAGGGGCTTAACGGGGCGAGCGTGCGTTAACGGGCGTAGCCGGCGACAGGCGCTAGCCCGCCCCCGTCAGGGCGCTGCGGGGCAAGGCACCCACCGGGGCAGCGGCGAGGCGCGCGCAGCCACCGGCGAGTGGCGGTGGGGCGCTGCAGAGTAGCAGGGCGGCCCCGTGGAGGATGGCGCTGTGGGAGGGAGAAGAGGCCGGGGCGGCACGGCAGCAGCAGAGAGGGGGCCGCGGCGGCGTGCGGGTGGCGGAGCAAGGCGGCTGCGGGGGCGGAGCAGAGCCGCGGCGGAGCAGGGGCGATGGGAGGCGGTGACGGGCAGGGGCTCGACGACGGGGTCGGTGGTCGGCGGGACCGTGCGGCGAGCAGAAGTGGGAATCACGGCTGGGAGGCAGCAGGGGCGAGGCATGGAGCACGGGGCAGGCGCGCGCGCAGCGCGCGGGCGGCACGGGTGGTCGGCGCGGTGTGCGGGGGAGGAGGCGAGGCCTGCGCGACGGCAGCGGAGCAACAGCTCGAGCAGAAGTCGCGGACGGAGAGCAGCGGCGGGGGTCCTCACCGTGAGCTTGTAGGGCAAAGGCAGCGGGGTTCGAGGTGGGGGATGGGGACGACGTGCATAGGGGGAGGCAGGCCGGCGGGGTAGACGACGAGGTGGCTCCGGCGAGGCCCGTGGAGCTCCGGGCGGCGGCGAGGTGGCCGGGCGACCAGGGCGTCGAGCGGCGGGGTCGGCGATTCGTTCCCCCGATCCAGATCTAGATCGGGGAGGAGGAGGGAGTGCGAGGGAGTGGGGGGAAGTGGGTGCGGCAGCAGTTAGGGTTCGGGATGTGGGGGGATAAGGGAGGCGGGGTGGGCCGGTCGGTTGTGGCCTGGTGGGGAGCTGGGCCACGGCCCAACAGGGGTTTTTGTTTCTCTTTCTTCTTTCTTCTTTTTTTAATCTTATCTGTTTTTATTTTATTTTCACTTTTTTGTTTTCTATTATAGTTTTAATAGCTTTTAGTTTTGTAAAATTATAAGACCAGTACCTAAATGGAGGTTGCAAATTAGCCCACCGCCACAATATATTTTGGTATTTAAAATATTTAGTTCGCATTTTTATAAATTTCAAAAGGGCATTTATAATAGGTTTAGCTGCTGTTTTATTTATTTTAGTGCATTTGAATACTTTACAGAAGTGTGGTTTCTTCTCCATAATTACCTACGCATTATTTGTCACAACCCGAACATTTTAGTGTTAAAGTTTGAAAACTTTTGTTGTTTGCCTTTTATTCAATTTTGAATTTGAATTGGTTTTTGAACTAACGCGGGACTAACTGCAGTGACAGAGGTGTTGTGGCATCAATAGCAGGGAATTACTGCAGTCTAATTATCCGGGCATCACATCTAGCAAGCATCCGCAACTACTAAAGATCATTAAGGTAAAACTCAACCATAGCATTAAAGCATCAAGTCGTCTTTATTCCCATACGCAACAACCCCCTTACTCAGGTTTGTGTTTTAGTCACTCACGCAACCCACTATAAGCGAATCATAAACTTATTGCAACACCCTACAGCGGGGATCCCTCACGCTTGCGCGACACGGAGGGCACCTTAGGACAGCACCAAAGTAAAACATACAACTCATACCAATCTAGATCATTAATCAACCCAAAGACAAAAGATATCTACTCAAAACATCATAGGATGGCAACACATCATTGGATCATAATATGTGGCATAAAGCACCATGTTCAAGTAGGGATTACAGCGGGGTGCGGGAGAGTGGACCGCGTAAAAGAGATGAGGATGGTGATGTTGATGGTGATGTTGATGAAGACGATCACCGCGGCGATGATTCCCCTCTCGATGGCACTCTGGTGCCACCAAGAGAGAGGAGGAGAGGTTCTCCCCCTTGTGCTTCCTCCTCCATGGCCTCCCCCTTGGATGGGGAAAGGTTCTCCCTCTGGTCCTTGGCCTTCATGGCGATGATGGCCTCTCCGGGATACTCCTCCATGGCCACCGATGATGATGGCCCCCTCCGGCAGGGTGCCAGAGAGGGCCTAGATTGATTTCTCGTGGCTACGGAGGCTTGCGGCGGCGAAACTTCCGATCTAGGTTAATTTTCCGGTGTTTGTGTATTTATAGGAATTTTTGGCGTCGGTCTCATGTCAAGGAGGTGCCCGAGGCGTCCACGAGGCAGGCCCACGCGCCTGGGGGTGGGGGGAGGCGCCCCCCACTCTCGTGGACGCCCCGGGACTCTCCTGGCCTAACTCTTTTACTCCGGGGTCTTCTTTTGGTCCATAAAAAATCATCAAAAATTGGCACGTCAATTGGACTCCGCTTGATATTCCTTTTCTGTAAAACTCAAAAACAAGGGAAAAAGAGAAACTGGCACTGGGCACTAGGTTAATAGGTTAGTCCCAAAAATCATATAAAATAGCATATAAATGCATATAAAACATCCAAGGTTGATAATATAATAGCATGAATACTTCATAAATTATAGATACGTTGGAGACGTATCAGCATCCCCAAGCTTAATTCCTGCTCGTCCTCGAGTAGGTAAATGATAAAAGAAATAATTTATGAAGTGTGAATGCTAGCAAGTGCATAAGTTTCATCAATGATAGTTTCAATCACTTTTCTAGCATCATTATATATCATAATAGTAGCTCATCTTCATAAAACTTTTCATGATCAAGTAACAAGCTATTTACATGTTAAAGTATAGATCATAAACTTTCTTGAAACTAACAAACTATATTCTCTGTCATCAAACAATTGCAATTCATCTTATTTTCGGGAAGGGTCTATGTTAGAGCTTTGATTTAGCAAACTCCACATACTCAACTATCATTTAGTCTTTCACAATTGCTAACACTCACGTGATATTTATGGGTTCAAAGTTTTAATCGGACACAGAGAAAGATAGGGGCTTATAGATTCGCCTCCCAACCTTTTACCTCAAGGGTAATGTCAACAATAATAGTTCATGAAACTTACATCCAATTGGATATATATATATATCAGGATCTTTCCAACACAATGTGCTTGCCAAAGGATAAAATGTGAAAAGGAAAGGTGAAGATCACCATGACTCTTGCATAAGGATAAAAGTAAAAGATAGGCCCTTCGCAGAGGGAAGCAGAGGTTGTCATGCGCTTTTATGGTTGAATGCACAAAATCTTAATGCAAAAGAACGTCACTTTATATTGCCACTTGTGATATGGACCTTTATTATGCAGGCCGTCGCTTTTATTTCTTCCACATCACAAGATCGTATAAAGCTTATTTTCTCCACATTAATAGATCATACATATTTAGAGGGCAATTTTTATTGCATGCACCGATGACAACTTACTTGAAGGATCTTACTCAATCCATAGGTAGGTATGGTGGACTCTCATGGCAAGACTGGTTTAAGGAATGTTTGGAAGCACAAGTAGTATCTCTACTTGGTGCAAAGAATTTGGCTAGCATGAGGGGGAGAAAGCAAGCTCAACATGTTGGATGATCCAAGACAATATACTTTATTTCGGATATAAGAAAACATAACCCATTACGTTGTCTTCCTTGTCCGAAATCAACCTTTTAGCATGTCATATTTTAATGAGTTCTCACAATTACAAAAGATGTCCAAGATAGTATATTTATATGTGAAATCTCTCTTCCTTCAATATTCTTTCATGAATTGTTCAAGTGACCAATTCTACGTTTGCTAACTTTCAATAAGTTTACTACCTATACTTATTCTATGTGAAGTCATTACTCCCCATGGTATAAGCATATGAAACATATATAAATTCAGATTTATGATATTCAATTATTCAACCATTTACTCGTAGGATATACGTGAAGCACGTGAGTAAATGACAAACTACTCCAAAAGATAATAGTGAAGGACACTGAGTAGTCAAATAATTAACTAGCCAAGGGAGGATTCTTTTTCATTCAAGATTTCAGATCCAATGATTTTATTCAAACAGCAAGTAAAATTGAAAATACGCTCCAAGCAAAACACATATCATGTGACGAATAAAAATATAGCTCCGAGTAAGGTATACCGATAGTTTTGAAGACGAAAGAGGGGATGCCTTCCGGGGCATCCCCTAGCTTAGGCGCTTGAGTCTTCCTTGAATATTACCTTGGGGTGCCTTGGGCATCCCCAAGCTTAGGGTCTTTCCACTCCTTATTCTCCTCATATCGATATCTCACCCAAAGCTTGAAAACTTCAATCACACAAAACTTAACAAAACTTCGTGAGATAGGTTAGTATGATAAAGAGTAAACGATTCACTTTGGTACTGTCAAAGACAAGGTTCATAATTCTTCTCACACAATGTCTACTGTACCATATCAATTCTACAATTTATATTGAGAAATATAAGCCATAGAAACTAGAAAACAAGCAAACTATGCAATGAAAACAGAATCTGTCAGAAACAGAACAGTCTGTAATGATCTGAACATAAACCATACTTCTGCTACTCCAAAAATTATGAAATAAATTGGTGGACGTGAGGAATTTGTCTATTAATCTTCTTCAAAAAGAATCAACTCAAAATCACTCTTCTGTAAAAATAGTAGCTAATCTCGTGAGTGCAAAGTTTCTGTTTTTTACAGCAAGATCTCATTAACTTTCACCCAAGCCTTCCCAAAGGTCTTACTTGGCACTTTATTGAAACAAAAGCTATAAAACATGATTACTACAGTAGCTTAATCATGTAAACACACACAAACAGTAAGGGTAAATATTGGGTTGTCTCCCAACAAGATCTTTTCTTTTATGCCTTTTAGCTAGGAACGATGATTTCAATGATGCTCACATAAAAGAAAAGAATTGAAACATAAAGAGAGCATCATGAAGAATATGACTGGCACATTTAAATATAACCCACTTCCTATGCGTAGGGATTTTGTGAGCACATAATTTATAGGAACAAGAATCAACTAGCATAGGAAGGCAAAACAAGTATAACTTCAAAACTTTAAGCACATAGAGAGGAAACTTGGTATTATTGCAACTCCTACAAGCATATATTCCTCCCTCATAATAATTTTCAGTAGCATCATGAATGAATTCAACAATATAACCATCACATAAATCATTCTTTTCATGATCTACAAGAATAGAATTTTTTCTACTCTCCACATAAGCAAATTCTTCTTATTCGGAATATTGGGATCACTAATTCCTAAAGTTGACACTCTTCCAGACCCACTTTAGATGATAGTATTATTCATACTCCAAAAGATATAAGTGAAGTTCATGGAGTATTCTAGGATTAATATAGACTAACCAATATCCAAGCTCAAAATATATAAGTGAAGCACACGAAGCATTCTATAAAACCATACTCAAATGATTTAAGTGAAGTACAAAGGGAAATTCCATAAGATCATACTTAAAAGATATAAGTGAAGCACATGAAGTACTCTATAAATCAATGAAGGGCTATCTCATACTAGCATGGTTCTTAAAGAAAAAGAAAAACACAAAGGACACAAATCATGTGAACAAAACAAAAACCGAGGTATACCGATAATTGTTGAAGAAGAAAGATGTGATGCCAACCGGGGCATCCCCAAGCTTAGATGCTTGAGTATCCTTTGAAATATTTACTTGGGGTGCCTTGGGCATCCCCAAGCTTGAACTCTTGCCTCTCTTTATTCTTCTCATATTGATAGCTCCTCGATCTTCGAACACTTCATCCACACAAAACTTTAACAAAAACTTGGTGGGATCCGTTAGTATAATAACGCAAATCACTCCTTTAGGTACTATTGCAAACTTATTATTTATTTATATTTGTGTTAAACCTATTGTATTCCAACTTCTCTGTGGTTCATACCCCCCGATACTAGCCATAGATTCATCAAAATAAGCAAACAACACACGAAAAACAGAATCTGTCAAAAACAGGACAGTCTGTAGTAATCTGGAAGTTTAGTATACTTCTATAACTCCAAAAATTATGAAATAAATTTGAAAATTTGAAAAATTTGTACAGAAGTAATGTGCAAAAATTTCAGATCCATTTGACTTTCCAGTAAGAAATGTAAAATCACGCGCTACAGCGAAAGTTTCTGTTTTTGTTCTGCACATAGTAAACAAGCAATCTAATCATCCTAAAACCAAAGCTTGGCACATTATTTTTATAATACAATGGATATATACAAGGGGATAATTATTTACAGAGAAACTTCCATGAAAAATTCTACATTGTTTCCGTGAGCATGAACACAAGTGCTCAAGGTCGACCCTCACTTCTTCAATGCATAACTTTCCAATCACTTCTCTTTTTGAAAAACTTTTTAGGCATGAGAGGCAAGTAATAATTTTTTGTATTTTAATTCTTTTAAATTTTTTATGTTTCACCCACAACTAAACAGAAACAAAAAAGAAAAAATAAAATCTACTTAGTGAAGAAAGCAAACAAGCATACACGAGAATATCAACCCCACGCTATTGCTCCCCGGCAACGGCGCCAGAAAAGAGCTTGGTAATCCCCAAGTGCAAGGAATCATCGTAGCAATTTCCAAAGGTGGAAGTGATAAGTATGGAGTGTCGAACCCACAAGGAGCTAAAGGTAAGATCAATATTCTCTCAAGCCCTATCTGCCATTGATACGACTCTACGTACACCGAACGTTTGCTTCCAACTAGCAACGAGAAATAAAACTATGTTGTGGGTATGAAGAAGATAACTTTGTATGATATCGGAGAACTAAAATATAAAAGCAGGTGATGTTATCATGAAGTTAGAATATATTACTAAATATTATAAATAGCGAGTGTGGAATAATGGTGGATCGGTGTGCGAAATTGTCCTAGGCAATCGTTAACAAGACCGGTAATCACTATTGCAGTTTCATATGAGGGAGAGGCATAAGCTAACATACTTTCTCTACTTGGATCAATGCACTTATGATTGGAACTCCAGCAAGCATCCGCAACTACTAAAGATCATTAAGGTAAAACCCAACCATAGCATTAAAGCATCAAGTCCTCTTTATTCCCATACGCAACAACCCCCTTACTCGGGTTTGTGTTTCAGTCACTCACGCAACTCACTATAAGCGAATCATAAACGTATTGCAACACCCTACAGCGGGGATCCCTCACGCTTGCGCAACATGGAGGGCATCATAGGACAGCACCAAAGTAAAACATACAACTCATACCAATCTAGATCATCAATCAACCCAAAAACAAAAGATATCTACTCAAAACATCATAGGATGGCAACACATCATTGGATCATAATATGTGGCATAAAGCACCATGTTCAAGTAGGGATTACAGCGGGGTGCGGGAGAGTGGACCGCGTAAAAGAGATGAGGATGGTGATGATGATGGTGATGTTGATGAAGACGATCACCGCGGCGATGATTCCCCTCTCGATGGCACTCCGGTGCCACCAAGAGAGAGGAGGAGAGGTTCTCCCCCTTTTCCTTCCTCCTCCATGGCCTCCCCCCTGGATGGGGAAAGGTTCTCCCTCTGGTCCTTGGCCTTCATGGCGATGATGGCCTCTCCGGGATACTCCTCCATGGCCACCGGTGATGATGGCCCCGTCTGGTAGGGTGCCAGAGAGGGCCTAGATTGATTTCTCGTGGCTACCGAGGCTTGCGGCGGCGGAACTTTCGATCTAGGTTAATTTTCCGAGGTTTCTGTATTTATAGGAATTTTTGGCGTCGGTCTCACGTCAAGGAGGTGCCCGAGGCGTCCACGAGGCAGGCCCACGCGCCTGGGGGGCGCCCCCCACCCTCGTGGATGAAGGAAATATGCCCTAGAGGCAATAAAAAAGTTATTATTTATTTCCTTATTTCATGATAATGTTTATTATTCATGCTAGAATTGTATTAACCGGAAACTTGATACATGTGTGAATACATAGACAAACATAGTGTCACTAGTATGCCTCTACTTGACTAGCTCGTTAATCAAAGATGGTTGAGTTTCCTAGCCATAGACATGAGTTGTCATTTGATTAACGGGATCACATCATTAGGAGAATGATGTGATTGACTTGACTCATTCTGTTAGCTTAGCACTTGATCGTTTAGTATGTTGCTATTGCTTTCTTCATGACTTATACATGTTCCTATGACTATGAGATTATGCAACTCCCGTTTACCGGAGGAACACTTTGTGTGCTACAAAACGTCACAACGTAACTGGGTGATTATAAAGGTGCTCTACAGGTGTCTCCGAAGGTACTTGTTGGGTTGGCGTATTTCGAGTTAGGATTTGTCACTCCGATTGTCGGAGAGGTATCTCTGGGCCCACTCAGTAATGCACATCACTATAAGCCTTGCAAGCATTGTAACTAATGAGTTAGTTGCGGGATGATGTATTACGGAACGAGTAAAGACACTTGCCGGTAACGAGATTGAACTAGGTATTGAGATACCGACGATCGAATCTCGGGCAAGTAACATACCGATGACAAAGGGAACAACGTATGTTGTTATGCGGTTTGACCGATAAAGAGCTTCGTAGAATATGTGGGAGCCAATATGAGCATCCAGGTTCCGCTATTGGTTATTGACCGGAGACGTGTCTCGGTCATGTCTACATTGTTCTCGAACACGTAGGGTCCGCACGCTTAAAGTTTCGATGACGGTTATATTATGAGTTTATATGTTTTGATGTACCGAAGGTTGTTCAGAGTCCCGGATGTGATCACGGACATGACGAGGAGTCTCGAAATGGTCGAGACATGAAGATTGATATATTGGAAGCCTATATTTGGATATCAGAAGTGTTCCGGGTGAAATCGGGATTTTACCGGAGTACCGAGGGTTACCGGAACCCCCCGGGGGTTTAATGGGCCATAGTGGGCCTTAGTGGAGAAGAGGAGAGGCGGCTAGGGCAGGACCGTGCGCCCCTCCCCCTCTAGTCCGAATAGGACAAGGAGAGGGGGGGCGGCGCCCCCTTTCCTTCCTCTCTCCCTCCTCTTTCCCCCCTTCTCCTAATCCAACAAGGAAGGGAGGGAGTCCTACTCCCGGTGGGAGTAGGACTCCTCCTGGCACACCTCCTCCTAGCCGGCCGCACCTCCCCCCTTGCTCCTTTATATACGGGGGCAGGGGCACCCCAAAGACACAACAATTGATTTGATCTTTTAGCCGTGCGCGGTGCCCCCCTCCACCATAGTCCACCTCGATAATACTGTAGCGGTGCTTAGGCGAAGCCCTGCGTCGGTAGAACATCATCGTCGTCACCACGCCATCGTGCTGACGAAACTCTCCCTCAACACTCGGCTGGATCGGAGTTTGAGGGACGTCATCGGGCTGAACGTGTGCTGAACTCGGAGGTGCCGTGCGTTCGGTACTTGATCGATCGGATCGTGAAGACGTACGACTACATCAACCGCGTTGTGCTAACGCTTCCGCTTTCGGTCTACGAGGGTACGTGGACAACACTCTCCCCTCTCGTTGCTATGCATCACCATGATCTTGCGTGTGCGTAGGAATTTTTTTGAAATTACTACGTTCCCCAATAGTGGCATCCGAGCCTGGTTTTATGCGTAGATGTTATATGCACGAGTAGAACACAAGTGAGTTGTGGGCGATACAAGTCATACTGCTTACCAGCATGTCATACTTTGGTTCGGCGGTATTGTTGGATGTAGCGGCCCGGACTGACATTACGCGTACGCTTATGCGAGACTGGTTCTACCGACGTGCTTTGCACACAGGTGGCTGGCGGGTGTCAGTTTCTCCAACTTTAGTTGAACCGAGTGTGGCTACGCCTGGTCCTTGAGAAGGTTAAAACAACACTAACTTGACGAACTATCGTTGTGGTTTTGATGCGTAGGTAAGAACGGTTCTTGCTCAACCCGTAGCAGCCACGTAAAACTTGCAACAACAAAGTAGAGGACGTCTAACTTGTTTTTGCAGGGCATGTTGTGATGTGATATGGTCAAGGCATGATGCTATATTTTATTGTATGAGATGATCATGTTTTGTAACCGAGTTATGGGCAACTGGCAGGAGCCATATGGTTGTCACTTTATTGTATGCAATGCAATCGCCCTGTAATTGCTTTACTTTATCACTAAGCGGTAGCGATAGTCGTAGAAGCAATAGTTGGCGAGACGACAACGATGCTACGATGGAGATCAAGGTGTCGCGCCGGTGACGATGGTGATCATGATGGTGCTTCGGAGATGGAAATCACAAGCACAAGATGATGATGGCCATATCATATCACTTATATTGATTACATGTGATGTTTATCTTTTATGCATCTTATCTTGCTTTGATTGACGGTAGCATTATAAGATGATCTCTCACTAAATTTCAAGATAAAAGTGTTCTCCCTGAGTATGCACCGTTGCCAAAGTTCGTCGTGCCCAGACACCACGTGATGATTGGGTGTGATAAGCTCTACGTCCATCTACAACGGGTGCAAGCCAGTTTTGCACACGCAGAATACTCAGGTTAAACTTGACAAAGCCTAGCATATGCAGATATGGCCTCGGAACACTGAGACCGAAAGGTCGAGCGTGAATCATATAGAAGATATGATCAACATAGTGATGTTCACCATTGAAAACTACTCCATCTCACGTGATGATCGGATATGGTTTAGTTGATTTGGACCAGTGATCACTTAGATGATTAGAGGGATGTCTATCTAAGTGGGAGTTCTTAAGTAATATGATTAATTGAACTTAAATTTATCATGAACTTAGTCCTGGTAGTATTAGCATATCTATGTGGTAGATCAATAGCTCGCGATGTTGCTCCCCGTTTAATTTTGATATGTTCCTAGAGAAAACTAAGTTGAAACATGTTAGTAGCAATGATGCGGATTGGATCCGTGATCTAAGGTTTATCCTCATTGCTGCACAGAAGAATTATGTCCTTGATGCACCGCTAGGTGACAGACCTATTGCAGGAGCAGATGCAGACGTTATGAACGTTTGGCTAGCTCAATATGATGACTACTTGATAGTTTAGTGCACCATGCTTAACGGCTTAGAATCGGGACTTCAAAGATGTTTTGAACGTCATGGACCATATGAGATGTTCCAAGAGTTGAAGTTAATATTTCAAGCAAAATACCCGAGTTGAGAGATATGAAGTCTCCAACAAGTTCTATAGCTAAAAGATGAAGGAGAATAGCTCAAGCAGTGAGCATGTGCTCAGATTGTCTGGGTACTACAATCGCTTGAATCAAGTGGGAGTTAATCTTCCAGATAAAATAGTGATTGACAGAATTCTCTAGTCACCATCACCAAGTTAGTAGAACTTCGTGATGAACTATAGTATGCAAGGGATGACGAAAACGATTCCCGAGCTTTTCATGATGATGAAATCGATGAAGGTAGAAATCAAGAAAGAGCATCAAGTGTTGATGATTAACAAGACCACTAGTTTCAAGAAAAGGGCAAAGGGAAAGAAAGGGAACTTCATGTAGAATGGCAAGCAAGTTGTCACTTCCGTGAAGAAGCCCAAAGCTAGACTAAAGCCTGAAACTGAGTGTTTCTACTGCAAATGAAATGGTCACTCGAAGCGGAAATGCCCTGAATATTTGGTGGCTAAAGAAGGATGGCAAAGTGAACAAGGATATATTTGATATACAGGTTATTGATGTGTACCTTACTAGTGTTTATAGTAACCCCTGGGTATTTGATACTTGTTCGGTTGCTAAAAATTAGTAACTCGAAACAGGAGTTACAGAATAAACAGAGACTAGTTGAGGGTGAAGTGACGATGTGTGTTGGAAGTGGTTCCAAGATTGATATGATCATCATCGCACACTCCCTATACTTTCGGGATTAGTGTTGAACCTAAATAAGTGTTATTTGGTGTTTGCGTTGAGCATGAATATGATTTGATCATGTTTATTGCAATACGGTTATTCATTTAAGTTAGAGAATAATTGTTGTTCTGTTTACATGAATAAAACCTTCTATGGTCATACACCCAATGAAAATGGTTTGTTGGATCTCGATCATGGTGATACACATTTTTCATAATATTGAAGCCAAAAGATGCAAAGTTAATAATGATAGTGCAACTTATTTGTGGCAATGCCGTTTAGGTCATATTGGTGTAAAGCGCGTGAAGAAACTCCATGCTGATGGACTTTTGGAATCACTTGATTATGAATCACTTGATGCTTGCGAACCATGCCTCATGGGCAAGATGACTAAGACTCCGTTCTCCAGAACAAAGGAGCGAGCAACTAACTTATTGGAAATCATACATACTGATGTATGTGGTCCGATGAGTGTTGAGGCTCGCGGCGGGTATCATTATTTTCTGACCTTCACAGATGATTTGAGCAGATATGGGTATATCTACTTGATGAAATATAAGTCTGAAACATTTGAAAAGTTCAAAGAATTTCAGAGTGAAGTGGAAAATCATCGTGACAAGAAAATAAGGTTTCTACGATCTGATCGCGGAGACGAATATTTGAGTTATGAGTTTGGTCTTCAATTAAAACATGTGGAATAGTTTCACAAATTCGTGCCACCTGGAACACCACAGCATAATGGTGTGTCCGAACATCATAACCGTACTTTATTGGATATAGTGCAATCTATGATGTCTCTTACTGATTTACCACTATCGTTTTGGGGTGATGCATTAGAGACAGCTGCATTCACGTTAAATAGGGCACCATCTAAATCCGTTGAGATGACACCATATGAACTGTGGTTTGGCAAGAAACAAAAATTGTCGTCTCTTAAAGTTTGGGATTGCAATGCTTATAAGAAAAGGTTTCATCCTGATAAGCTCAAACCCAAATCGGAGAAATGTGTCTTCATAGGATACCCAAAGGAGATAGTTGGGTACACCTTCTATCACAGATCCGAAGGCAAGATAATTCGTTGCTAAATTTGGATCCTTTGTAGAGAAGGAGTTTCTCTCGAAAGAAGTGAGTGGGAGGAAAGTAGAACTTGATGAGGTAACTGTACCTGCTCCCTTATTGGAAAGTAGTTCATCACAGAAATCTGTTCCTGTGACTACTACACCAATTAGTGAGGAAGCTAATGATGATGATCATGTAACTTCAAATCAAGTTACTACCGAACCTCATAGGTAAACCAGAGTGAGATCCGCACCAGAGTGGTACGGTAATCCTGTTCTGGAGGTCATGTTACTTGACCATGAAGAACCTACGAACTATGAGGAAGCGATGATGAGCCTAGATTCCGTGAAATGGCTTGAGGCCATGAAATATGAGATGAGATCCATGTATGAGAACAAAGTGTGGACTTTGGTTGACTTGCCCGTTGATCGGCAAGATATAGAAAATAAATGGATCTTTAAGAGGAAGACGGACGCTGATAGTAGTGTTACTATCTACAAAGCTAGACTTGTTGAAAAAGGTTTTTGACAAAGTTCAAGGTGTTGACTACGATGAGAGTTTCTCACTCGTATCTATGCTGAAGTCTGTCCGAATCATGTTAGCAATTGCCGCATTTTATGAAATCTGGCAAATGGATAAACAAAACTGCATTCCTTAATGGATTTATTAAAGAAGAGTTGTATATGATGCAACCAGAAGGTTTTGTCGATCTTAAAGGTGTTAACAAAATGTGCAAGCTCCAGCGATCCATCTATGGACTGGTGCAAGCATCTCGGAGTTGGAATATACGCTTTGATGAGTTGATCAAAGCATATAGTTTTATACAGACTTGCGATGAAGCATGTATTTACAAGAAAGTGAGTGGGAGCACTACAACATTTCTGATAAGTATATGTGAATGACATATTGTTGATCGGAAATAATGTAAAATTATTCTGCAAAGCATAAAGGAGTGTTTGAAAGGAGTTTTTTCAAAGAAAGACCTCGGTGAAGCTGCTTACATATTGAGCATCAAGATCTATAGAGAAAGATCAAAACGCTTGATAAGTTTTTTCAATGAGTACATACCTTGACAAGATTTTGAAGTAGTTCAAAATGGAACAGTCAAAGAAAGAGTTCTTGCCTGTGTTACAAGGTGTGAAATTGAGTAAGACTCAAAGCCCGACCACGGCAGAAGATAGAAAGAGAATGAAAGTCATTCCCTATGCCTCAGCCATAGGTTCTATAAAGTATGCCATGCTGTGTACCAGATCTATTGTATACCCTACACTGTGTTTTGCAAGGGAGTACAATAGTGATCTAGGAGTAGATCACTGGACAGCGGTCAAAATTATCCTTAGTGGAATAAGGATATGTTTCTCGATTATGGAGGTGACAAAAGGTACGTCGTAAAGGGTACGTCGATGCAAGTTTTGACACTGATCCAGATGACTCTAAGTGGGAGCAATTAGCTAGAGTAGCTCCGTGCAGAGTATTGTAGACATAGAATATTTGCAAAATACATACGGCTCTGAATGTGGCAGACCCGTTGACTAAACTTCTCTCACAAGCAAAACATGATCACACCTTAGTACTCTTTGGGTGTTAATCACATAGTGATGTGAACTAGATTATTGACTCTAGTAAACCCTTTGGGTGTTGGTCACATGACGATGTGAACTATGGGTGTTAATCACATGGTGATGTGAACTATTGGTGTAAAATCACATGGCGATGTGACCTAGATTATTGACTCTAGTGCAAGTGGGAGACTGAAGGAAATATGCCCTAGAGGCAATAATAAAGTTACTATTTATTTCCTTATTCCATGATAAATGTTTATTATTCATGCTAGAATTGTATTAACCGGAAACTTGATACATGTGTGAATACATAGACAAACATAGTGTCACTAGTATGCCTCTACTTGACTAGCTCGTTAATCAAAGATGGTTGAGTTTCCTAGCCATAGACATGAGTTGTAATTTGATTAACGGGATCACATAATTAGGAGAATGATGTGATTGACTTGACCCATTCCGTTAGCTTAGCACTTGATCGTTTAGCATGTTGTTATTGCTTTCTTCATGACTTATACATGTTCCTATGACTATGAGATTATGCAACTCCCGTTTACCGGAGGAACACTTTGTGTGCTACCAAACGTCACAACGTAACTAGGTGATTATAAAGGTGCTCTACAGGTGTCTCCGAAGGTACTTGTTGGGTTGGCGTATTTCGAGATTAGGATTTGTCACTCTAATTGTCGGAGAGGTATCTCTGGGCCCACTCAGTAATGCACATCACTATAAGCCTTGCAAGCATTGTAACTAATGAGTTAATTGCGGGATGATGTATTACGGAACGAGTAAAGAGACTTGCCGGTAACGAGATTGAACTAGGTATTGAGATACCGACGATCGAATCTCAGGCAAGTAACATACCGATGACAAGGGAACAACGTATGTTGTTATGCGGTTTGACCGATAAAGGTCTTCGTAGAATATGTGGGAGCCAATACGAGCATCCAGGTTCCGCTATTGGTTATTGACCGGAGACGTGTCTCGGTCATGTCTACATTGTTCTCAAACCCGTAGGGTCCGCACGCTTAAAGTTTCGATGACGGTTATATTATGAGTTTATATGTTTTGATGTACCGAAGGTTGTTCGGAGTCCCGGATGTGATCACGGACATGATAAGGAGTCTCGAAATGGTCGAGACATGAAGATTGATATATTGGAAGCCTATATTTGGATATCGGAAGTGTACCGGGTGAAATCAGGATTTTACCGGAGTACCGGGGGTTACCGGAACCCCCCCCCCCCCCCCGGGGGGGGGGGGTTTAATGGGCCATAGTGGGCCGTAGTGGAGAAGAGGAGAGGCGGCTAGGGCAGGGCCGCGCGCCCCTCCCCCTCTAGTCCGAATAGGACAAGGAGAGGGGGCGGCGCCCCCCCTTTCCTTCCTCTCTCCCTCCTCTTTCCCCTTCTCCTAATCCAACAAGGAAGGGAGGGAGTCCTACTCCCGGTGGGAGTAGGACTCCTCCTAGCGCGCCTCCTCCTGGCCGGCCGCACCTCCCCCCTTGCTCCTTTATATACGGGGGCAGGGGCACCCCAAAGACACAACAATTGATTTGATCTTTTAGCCGTGCGCGGTGCCCCCCTCCACCATAGGCCACCTCGATAATACTGTAGCAGTGCTTAGGCGAAGCCCTGCGTCGGTAGAACATCATCATCGTCACCACGCCATCATGCTGACGAAACTCTCCCTCAACACTCGGCTGGATCGGAGTTCGAGGGACGTCATCGGGCTGAACGTGTGCTGAACTCGGAGGTGCCGTGCGTTCGGTACTTGACCGGTCGGATCGTGAAGATGTACGACTACATCAACCGCGTTGTGCTAACGCTTCCGCTTTCGGTCTACGAGGGTACGTGGACAACACTCTCCCCTCTCGTTGCTATGCATCACCATGATCTTGCGTGTGCATAGGAATTTTTTTGAAATTACTACGTTCCCCAATAGTGGACGCCCCGGGACTCTCCTGGCCCAACTCTTTTACTCTGGGGTCTTCTTTTGGTCCATAAAAAATCGTCAAAAATTGGCACGTCAATTGGACTGCGTTTGATATTCCTTTTCTGTAAAACTCAAAAACAAGGGGAAAACAGGAACTGGCACTGGGCACTAGGTTAATAGGTTAGTCCCAAAATTCATATAAAATAGCATATAAATGCATATAAAACATCCAAGGTTGATAATATAATAGCATGAATACTTCATAAATTATAGATACGTTGGAGACGTATCACTGACGCGGGCTCCGATGACTCTGACAAGGAGGAGATCCGGGACGGAGACAGCTCTGGGGCGGGGGAGTATTCCCCAACGCCCAGTGATCATATCTGCGAGGCATTACGGATTGGTTACTCCGAGGAGGAGGTGGCCGGACTCATTGAGGGGATTGTTCCGATGACTGATCGAGCCTGGGATGGACTGGGCAAGGCGGAAGCGGTCGAGGTTCTCCGGCGGGTTGTGCATCGCCAGACGGCTCCGTCGGGGATTCGTCCTTGGAAGGGACCTTTACCTAAGGTACGTATCCCATCTCTTACCCTTGGAAATTTTTTGGGCTCTTGGAAGGTAGTTAAAGGTCGCCGGAAGAAGATGCGGCCGGTGGCGGCGCCGTCTTGGATCTCGGTGAGATCCGGACGGCCAGAGCGGCTCGTTTGAAAATTTTGTTGGGCCAAGATGGGCCTGATTTGGAGGATGTGGGCTTGGGCGCAACAGTACCTGGGCTAGTGGCACAGGAAGCGACCGAAGCCACCACCGAGGCGGGCCGATCGATACACGCGTTGCGTGACTCGGGATCACGAGCGGATTTTGGTCGCGTACACCGCTGTTCCAGGATGGCTACGCCTGGCTTCCCCAAGCTAGGGTATGGACGCGCGACTCGCATTCCTCCGCCGGCAGTGATCTCCGTCGTGCAAGCGCCAACGCCCGGCGCGGACAACATGGCAGGTCGGGGGCCGGACCACCTCCAAGAACTGAACCCCCGCCGCTGCAAGGTGCTCCCCGCCCAGGCTACCTGCCCGCGATGCGAGGTTCGCGGCAAACCCTAATGGCTCTGGTCGGGGGCGCTACGCGGGTGCGGGGCATGATGATCGCACCCAGCCTCGTTGGCAGTGGGGGGATGACGGCTATGACACCTATGGGGACGGGCAGCACCGCGACTCGTCTTCAACGGGAGGAGGCCATGGCTATGCATGGCAGAACGACGGCGGTGGTGGCCGCGATTTCTATGGCCCTCCGGGAGGTTTCGTGGAGGGGCCAGCAGGTCCCAACTATCGTCCACGCGGCAACTATCGCTATAACCGGGGAGGGAGGGGAGGTGGTAGACGACCGCCTCCACCTAGACCTCCGCCACCTCCGGCCCAGACGACAGAGGTGCATAAGGCACCGACGACGGTACTTGTGGAGGCGGTGACTAAGCCGGCGCTACCGGCGGCTGCCATGGTGGCGGTTACGGTGTTGGCGACTGTGCAGGTGCCCGTGGCTAAGCAGACGGCAGCTAAGCAGCGGGACTTGGCTTCTGATAAGAGTTCTGACAAGGCCGCCAGTGAACATAAGGGTGCGGACAAACGTGACGGGGAAAAATTATCCAAGTGGGCACTTAAGAAGAAAAAGTTACAGTGTTATAGATGCGGTGAGCCAGGACATTTTGTGGCAGAGTGTACCACTGAGCTGTGTGACTATTGTAGTAGATCGCAACATGTGTCTGCTGACTGCCCACTTCTTTCAGGCCCCAAACCGGTGGTCAACATTTATGGGGTATGCTATCAAGAGTTAATGTTTTTGAGTCACCAGAAGTGGCACCTACGGCGCAGGTGATGGAGAGTTGCTTTCCCGTAGTTGTCAAGGTTACTAATGGGGTTTTGACAGAGGCCCAGATTGTGCGACAGTTGCGGGACCTGGTACCAGGTGATTATCAGTGGGACCTTGTTAAGTTGGAGAACCAGACTTACAAGGTTGACTTTCCCACTAAGGAGGACCAGTTGCATGTTCTCAAGTATGGCCTGTGCAGAGTACATAGTTCGAATATTGTCATTGCGTTCGATGAGTGGAAAGAGAAGGAGCCCGAGGGTATACCGTTAGAGAAGGTTTGGGTACACTTCTTTGGGGCACCACGCAAATATATTAATCATTTTTTGGTTGCTTGGAGCTTGGGGTCGCTTATTGGCAAGACGGAGCAGGTTGACATGCCTTTCACTCGTGCTCACGGAGCTGCGAGATTACTTGTCAGCGTGGTCAGTTTGCAGCATGTGTCAGATGTGGTCAAGTGGACACATGCCGGGGTTACATATGTGCTCGAGATTGAGATTGAGGATACACCAGTACCGCAGGAGGGAGATGATCTTCAAGATATGGATACGGCTGAGGGAGATGGAGGAGCCCCCGGGAATCAGGACAAGGGGCCTGAGAGTAATCCACAGGACTTGGTGAAGGGGCCGGAGTCGCAATCGGATAAGGCGGCAACTGCCAAGGAGGCGTCATCTTCCACGACACCGACTAACACGCTCCGGTTTGGTTCTTTTGGAGCTCGGTCTGCACCTAGTCGGTTATGGAGTAACCGAGTTGAGGCGGATGATCCAGAGGAGCTCGAGTTACCACCGGTGTTGCTTCCTACTGTTGGTTCGCCTAATGTGCTTGTATCCCACAGGGTTGATTCCGAGATTATGGACTCACATGGCTGCGGTCTACCGTTAGCGAGTGGGGGGTGGTGGGCAGGCGGCTCCCATTCCCAGCCCAATTGCGACTATACCAGGCCAGTTGGGGGAGGGGCGCGGGCTAGAGATCCGCCCTACTCTCTCACCGCGGGGCAGCTTGGTTCGGTGCGCGGGTAGGAGGCCCGCAATGTTCCCTCGCCGACGTCATCTCCGCGCTCCGCTGTCGGTTTGGGGGAGAGGGACTATGGAGCAGGTGGCTCCATGGTCAGTTTCTCCCACCATTGCGGCTGGGGTGGCTCGCTCGGCCGCGCCTATCCCTTCTTCACCGGCAACTAGGGAAGGGCGTCTGTGTGGGGAGCACTCACCTCGGGAGAGGACTACGGAGGAGCTCATCACCTTTGGTGGGATCCCGGATCCGGTCACGTCTGGCAGGCGTGTCAGCAACCGGATCCAGGAACAACATGATGCTAATGACCTGTAGTTAGCGCGCGCCAAGAGGGCGGCCATGCTTCGAGATGTCGAGGCAACTACAGGTATGTCTTTTGATAGAAGTTGTTCAATTATGCATTTCTCTGAGCATGAAATTATTGATAAGGCAGAATAACTTTGGGTTCAAATGAAAAAGAGGTAGCAAAATCTGTTAATGATCTTTGTATTTAGAAGCAGAACGGGCCTCTGAAATAATTCAGAAACCTCGCATCACTTAAACCTATGAATGAGGATGACATGAACAACTTAGGAATTGTAGCCCTTGAGAACATTTGCAATAATCTATTACCTAGTGAGGATGCCGAGGATGAGGAGGGGTCCGAGATTATGGACACTGTAGAGCCTCTAGTGACGGAGGGCACTGTCTCGTGTCCTGTTGACCATACGGTTCCGGAGGGTGCTGGGGAGAAGCCTAAGCGATCCTGGAAACGAAAAATCTATCCTACTTCGGCGGTTCGTAGAAGCGCTAGGGTTAAGCTGAAGAAAAAATTCCATGATGACTTATGAAAGGAATCTTTTGGAATAGCAGAGGTCTAGCTGACTTGGCTAAACGAAGGTTCTTGGCGGAAACAATGGTAGAGCAACAATTAGATTTTATTGCGCTTTTGGAAACACGACGGGATAATTTTACTTCACAATTTCTTGGAACTTTATCCGGAGGAGTTGATTTCGATTGGCACGTCTTACCTCCTAGAGGAAGATCTGGTGGGATCTTACTAGGGGTTCGGTGTGAAACACTGAGGTCCTTAACGTGGTTCGGGGAGATTTTACGGTTAAGTTTCGGGTGAGATCAAAATTGGATGGTTTCCGATGGTCTCTCGTGGCTGTGTATGGAGCAACACAACCTGAACTTAAACCAGATTTCTTAGCTGACTTGGTGCGGATCTGTGGAGATGAGACTCTACCAATCCTAGTCGGTGGTGACTTCAATATAATTCGGAGGAGAGATGAAAAGAACAATGACAATTTTGATGCTCGGTGGGCTATGATGTTTAATATGATTATCGAGAGTCTTAATTTGAGAGAAATCGAACTCACCGGTAGACAATTTACTTGGGCCAACTCGTTGCCCACTCCAACTTATGAGAAGTTGGATAGGGTACTTGCTAGTGTGGAATGGGAACAAAAATATCCTTTGGTGTCGGTTCATGCGATGCAAAGAGCGATCTCGGACCATACACCATTGCTTGTAGACTCGGGAGAGGCTACGCATATTGCGAACAAGAATGCTTTCTCTTTCGAACTTGGTTGGTTCGAGAAAGAAAACTTCTTGGAGATCATCGCACGCGAATGGGCAATTCCTGTTAGTGGAAGAACTAGTCTTGAGAGATGGCAAAATAAGATCCGACATTTGAGGCAGTTTTTGCGAGGTTGGGCCAGAAATGAGAGTGGGATTTACAAACAAGAAAAAGAGCGACTTACTCGTTTGATCGAAGCTTTAGATTTAAAAGCTGAAACTAATCTGCTTACGGTGAATGAGCAAAGTTCCAAGTCCGAAGCTGAGCAAGGCCTACGAGCTCTTCTTAGAGAGGAGGAGCTCAAATGGGCACTGCGTGCCAAAGTGCTTAAGGTTGTCCAAGGGGATGACAATACACAATTTTTCCATATGATTGCGAATGGCAAACATAGGAAGAAGAAAATCATTCAGCTTGAACAAGACGAGGGGACAATTTTGGGGCATGAGAATCTGAAAGATAGACGAAACTGTAATTGGAGATATTCCTCAGCTCCAGGTAGAAGAGAACGATATTTTAGCTACACCGTTTACTGAGAAGGAGATTCTGGATGCAATCTCACAAATGAAATCGAATAAAGCACCGGGACCAGATGGGTTTCCAGCTGACTTCTATAAGAAATGTTGGCATAATATTAAAGATGATCTTATGCCTATGTTTCATGATTTATTTAACGGTCATTTAGAGTTGTTTCATCTTAACTTTGGTATGATTACGCTATTGCCAAAGAAAGAAGAGGCAGTTCGGATTGAATAGTTCAGGCCAATTTGTCTTCTTAACATGAGTTTCAAAATCTTCACAAAGGTGGGGACCAATAGATTGACACAGATCGCGCATTCAGTACAACTGACCAAACAGCGTTCATGCCAGGGCAACATATACTTGAAGGGGTGGTCGTTTTGCATGAAACGTTACATGAAATCCATTCGAAGAAGCTTGATGGGGTTATCTTCAAAGTGGATTTCGAGAAGGCGTATGATAAAGTAAAGTGGCCCTTCCTACAGCAGGCAATGCGCGTGAAAGGATTTAGCGAGGTCTGGTGGAACCAAGTGGGTTCTCAAGTCCAGAAGGGTAGTGTCGGAATCAAGGTTAACGATGATATCGGTCATTATTTTTAGACACACAAGGGTTTGAGACAAGGAGATTCCATGTCTCCTCTCTTGTTTAATATAGTGGCCGATATGTTAGCCATTCTCATTGGCAGGGCTAAACAGCATGGGCAAGTGTAGGGGTTAGTTCCTCATCTGGTTGATGGAGGAGTATCCATTCTACAGTATGCTGACGATACTATCTTATTCATGGAACACGACATTGCTAAGGCGCGTAATATGAAACTTATATTATGCCTCTTCAAACAATTGTCTGGTTTAAAGATAAACTTCCACAAAAGTGAGTTGTTCTGCTTTGGGAAGGCCAAAGACGAACAAGAAACATATAGACAATTGTTTGGATGTGAATTGGGTTCTTTACCATTTAGTTATTTGGGCATACCGATCCACCACCGTAAGTTATCTAATAAAGAATGGAAATGTATCGAAGATCGAATAGACAAAAAACTTAGCTGCTGGAAGGGTAAGCTTATGTCTTATGGAGGTCGGCTAGTGCTGATTAACTCAGTACTGACTAGTATGCCGATGTTCCTATCATCGTTCTTCGAAATTCCAAAAGGGGTACGGAAACGACTTGATTTCTTCAGATCTCGATTCTTCTGGCAGTAAGATGAGGCCAAGAGGAAATATCGTCTCGCGCGATGGGACATTCTTTGTCGACCAAAAGACCAGGGCGGTCTCGGTATTGAGAACTTAGAAATCAAGAACAAATGCCTTATGAGCAAATGGCTCTATCGGTTAGAGACTGAGCTGGAGGGCATGTGGGCACATATTTTGCGTAATAAGTATCTACAGTCGAAAACACTCGCTCAGGTTACCATGAGACCAACTGACTCGCTATTCTGGAAAGGGCTTATGAGAGTGAAGGACTTGTTCTTTCGTAGGGTCAAATTCCTAGTTGGCAATGGGATGTCAACAAGGTTTTGGGAGGATACGTGGTTAGGAGAGACGCCCCTGGCCGTACAATATCCCACCCTATATAACATTGTGCAACGTAAGGAGGATTACGTAGGCACAATTCTACATACGAGTCCATTGAATATCCAGTTCATACGAGCGTTAGTTGGTGAGCGTTGGACTGCATGGATGCACTTGGTTCGGAGATTGATAGATGTTCAACTCTCCGACCAACCAGATTCGACGCAATGGAAACTAGCTAAGAATGGGATTTTTACGGTAAAATCTTTTTATATGGATCTGGTTAATTCTGGCTCAATCTCAAGATCGTTGCATATTTGAAAGATTAAGGTTCCATTGCACATTAAAATCTTTATGTGGTTTGTCCACAAACAAGTAGTTCTTACAAAGGACAACTTAATCAAGAGGAGATGGGTAGGTACTCCACGATGTTGCTTTTGTGATCATGATGAAATAATACAACATTTATTTCTTGAATGCCCACTCGCCAAATTACTTTGGAGAATGATTCATATAGCCTTTAACATTACTCCTCCAGTTGACATTACATCGTTGTTTGGAACTTGGTTAACTGGGGTTGAACATACTACGGCGGCTCGTATTCGGATTGGAATATGTGCGCTTTTGTGGGCTATATGGAATTGCAGGAATGATTTGATATTTAACAGACAATACAATTTAACTTTCTTGCAGGTCATCTTCAGAGCTACTGCTTGGATCCGTACGCAGTCCTTACTCACTCCTATGGAATCCAGGGAGCCTTTGGTTACTGGGTGCAACCAGTGGGAGATGGTAGCACGGGCTTTATTCAACCGGTTCGGATGGCGGTCGCATAACAGGATAGGAGTCTAGGGAGCTTATCCTTCTTATTGCCATTCCGGTTGTGATTGTCGGCATGAACTTTGATTTTTTTTTTGCTTCACTTGCAAGCTGTAATACTTTAACGACTTTGTGCTATTTTATGAACTTTTAATAAGATGCCTGCATGCATCATATGCATCATTATGATGCAGAGGCCTGGGATACACCTCCATTTCCAAAAAAAACATGACGCGGCATTACCGTACAAGCTTCAGGTGATTGATCCTGATCCCTTCAATAGTTGGCCAATTGCCGCTTTGTTAAGTTGAAGAAGTTAGGATGGCGGGAACGATCGGTTGAAACAAGCCACCGTGTGTGTGGTCGGGCTCGTCGGGTACGCGCGGGACGCGCGGGATACACTGGTGCGACCAGGCTCGTCGGACGCGTCGGATGCGCGTGGGACGTGCAGAACGCAGCGGAAGCATGGCAAGCGTGCATGTGGATCTAGGTGCACGAATTCGTACTTGTGCCAGTTTGAGTTAGTCTGCAGTTTGTTAGTGCATGCAGCAGGGGCCGTTGGAGGTAGCCGCGTCGTGCGTATAGGAGTGCGTCGTCCGCGCGGCCGGAACGTACGGATCAAGCTGCATGTGTAGATGCGTGTGGAGTTTGTTGTGTACGTGCGCGTAGAGATCGGCCGGTGGAGTTGCGTGGGCGCTGCGTCGCTGTATGGCTACAAAAGGCCTTGTAATCGTTGATGTAACAAGGTCAGTTGGTGCTCTGAGAATAGTAACGGGGCTGTGCAGCCGGGTGAAACTCCAGTGTATTGTGCTCCTCCTTCTTCTACCTCTAGCTACGAGAAAGAGCTGCAACAATACGATCGAAAGGAATAAATAGCATGTAGAAATGTCCATGTTTTTTAGTCCGTCTTTTAACTTTATGTCTCGGAAGTTCCAGCAAAATATTTGTACTGAGTATCTGTCGATTACCACTTATGCAGATCATCCATGGTGTCACGAAGGAATTTCTCAACAGCTGGAGATGATCCATTCAGTTCTAGTTCTCTGCCTTTAGTTGATTTGATGTCAGCCTCTCCTCTACCTTCATCTTCGAAGATCAACAACTTTGATGTTGACATAGGGGACTCGCAGGACTTTGTGGGTGAGAGGGAAAGAGATATTGAGCACTCTAAAAGGGACATGTTTGTTCCCATCTTGCAGGAACTGTATCAGGATAAGGTTGAATCTGCCATCAAGCTGCGTGGATTACTCTCACCATTTACTCTTACTGGGATCGATGTCATTGATCTAAATCAGTCTTACAAGGACAGACTTGGTGGTTTTCCGAAGTACTCCCTCCGTCCCATAATGTGACACTACAATAGTGTCAAAAAGCGTCTTACATTATGGGACGGAGGGAGTATATGACTACGCTTGATCTTATGGTTATTCTTAGTAACATGTCTGAAATCCATTGGTCTCATTATCTGGATAGCCTATCTCACATGAAGGTCCTTATCCTAGAAGATTGGAGCAAGAGTCTTGGAATTGCTTCATCCCCCCTGTTTCATGACCATGGCATGATCTTTCCATCTCCTGAGGGAGATACAAGGCTGCGTTTTAAGGGGGAATGTGATGCATCAGTTAAAGGGAATTTGCCAGCATAAGCTTCTTGATCTCGCATGCGACACAGGTGTACAAGGCACAGGTGTACCATGGTATTCCTTGCAGGAAAAATGATTCATGAGAAGCCGAAGCCTGAGCGATGTTCTTGCTTCTGAAGTGAGTCTGGGAGCTTGGCTTACATGTGCACATTGTAGAGGCAAGAACAGACAATAAACTTGTGTATGAAATCCTGACTAGTATCCATGAAATCAAAGAAGGAAAGTACAAAGAGGTATTCATGCTACTGCGGCGTATGAGCAGTCGATTTTTGTTCCTTGTGCCAATTTGGATGCCAAGAGAGAAGTTGATATTCGCTGATGGACTACTGCGAGTGCCTCTTACTAAAGCAGACAAAATGAGTAATGACTTTCAGCTTTCTAAGATGCGGGAGGGTTGGGTTCCTTTCCTCCAAGGTTGTCCGCGGTTCATCACCCGCGACCACCCCAGCAACCTTCCGATCGACTTAGGTATTTGTCGGCTATAACTTATGAGCTGAGTTTTAATATTTTTAACTTGCCTGATTGAACTGATTTTTCTCGTCCTGCAGGGAAGAGAGGAGGCCCAGTTAAGAACACGCATGAGTGTTGCTATGTTCAAGTTGAAGAGGATAGGAAGGTTGATGCCATTTGGCACGTTTCAGCCGCGCTTAGACCTGGGAAGATAATCTTTGTTGCTTTCGAAGAGAGTAAATTAAATCTCAGTCTGAGAGATGAGTTATCAAAATTCTTTATAGATGGTGTGGGAGATTGCTCAGTCAACTCGGATTACTCTTTGTTGAGTGTGAGGGACTCTAGAATGACCAGCAACAAACCATCACAGAAAGTTCTTTATGTTATTCTTGACGCAACTATCTCACCAAAGCCATTTAAGTACAAGGACACATTTCTTGTGTACATTTTGACACAAGATGAGGAAAAACTGATGTACCTACACAGAACATCCCGAAATTCAGTCCATTGAGCTTTGTCTCGTTCCACTATATGGTAAGTTCCTATGACCAAACCACAGTACCTACTCTTGTGCTGCGACCACTTAATGCGTCACATTTTATTTTGGACTGTACTGTGGACAACGTTTGATATATCCAAATAGTTCCCCGGTTCATGCAATGTAGATATCCAAGGTGAATTACTTAGTCCTGCTACAACTGCTTAACATCGTCTGCATTTGGGAGTAAAGTATTTTTGGAGGTTTTTTAGGAATACCATGGTTTCTGAAAAAACCTTGGTATTAAATACTTTGGAGTGTTTGGCTCAAAAAATTACTGTAGTTCAATATACTGTGGTATCTATGATACTGTAGTTTTTCTGTAGTATTTAAAAAAGAGGCCTTGACCACTTTTTTTAAACTGAACCAAGTGAATCTACGTACTGATTGACACCGCCATCTACGTACTGATCACAAAATCCAGTCGCCGCCGCCGCCGACTCATCTATCTGTCATATCTATACCTCAATACCTACTAATAAAGCAAGGTGCGTTTCTTCAATTTTTTCATCCGTTCACTAGCAAAAAGATTTTTTTACTATCCGAGGTGGTACTAATTTTTTGTGCATCCATGTGCTGAAAAAAGATATACGGTTTGTCCAGAATTTCGTACATGGGCCGCGCGCTATAGTCCAGGCAAGTCAGCCCACTTATTTCCCTGCCCACGCAGCTGGTAAAATCCTATTTGCCGCACGTGGCGGCAGATACTCGGAGCATCGCATAGATAGCCCTGGACTGGCCCGGCCCGTTTTCCTTTTTTTCTGTGTTCTTTTTCTATTTAAAATTTTATGTTCCTTTCTCTTTTTTTCCTTTTTCTTTTTATTTTTTTATTTTTACTTTTTTGACCAATTAATTTTTTTATAAAATGTTTAGAAGTTCTTTTTTTGTTCAAATTTTTGAAGAATGTTCAGAATTCCAAAATTTTATTCCCCTTTTAAAAATGTTCGCATATTCATAAAAAATCACGTTCTGAAATTTATACAAAACTCAAAAAATGTTAGTGTTTTATCAAAATTATCGAGATTTTCAAAAAAAATTGTAGTTTAAAAAATGTTCCAAATTCGAAAAATATTCTTTTTATAAAATGTTTAGAATTTCTTTTTTTGTTCAAATTTTTGAAGTATGTTCAGAATTACAAAATTTTATTCCCATTTTAAAAATGTTCGAATATTCATAAAAAAATCTCGTTCCGAAATTTATACAATGTTCAAAAAATGTTAGTGTTTGATCAAAATTTTCCAGATGTTCAAAAAAATTGTAGTTTCAAAAATGTTCCAAATTCGAAAAATATTCCTGTTATAGTGAAATGTTCATGAATTCAACGTAATAATATTTTAAATAGCCCCATATTGCTCTTTACATACAGTCGCGCCAATTTATAAACATGTGTGAAACTACATGTAGTAATAAGATGTACTCCCTCCATTCCTAAATATATGTCTTTTTAGACATTTCAAATAGACTACAACACGGATGTATGTAAACATATTTTAGTGTGTAGATTCACTCATTTTGCTCCGCATATAGTCACTTGTTGAAATCACTAAAAAGACTTATATTTAGGAACGGAGGGAGTATGAAGTATGGATCTATTATGCCGGACGAAGGACGGATAAATTGGCACGTGAGCTAGCTGGAAAGGACACTGAAATTTTTAAATGAAAAGTAATGTTCTCATTTTTCAAATAAAATTGTATTTTACAAAATTGTTGAAGATTCTTTAAAAAATGCATTTAAAAAAATGTTCCAAATTTGAAAAAAATTCTTGTAAAGTAAGGTGCGTTTCTCCAATTTTTTCATCCGTTCACCGTCGAAAAGTTTTCTTTTCTATCTGAGGTAATACTTAAAAAATTGTCCGTTCGTCTATTAAAAATGGAAAGATGACAGAATTCAAACATGGGCCACCCTCAGTATGGCCCAGTTAAGCTACAGCCAATTAATTTTACTGCACAACCAACTGGAAAAATAGCCAGAGTTTAATATAGGGCGCCAAAGCTGGCCTGACAAGTTTTTGTTTTTTTTCTGTATTTTGTTTCCATTTTTCTTTTTCTATTCCATTCTATTTTTCTTTCCTGTCTCTTTTTTCTGTCCTTTCAAGATTTTTTTCCTTTTTTGCGTAAATTCCATATTTTCAAAAAAAATCATAATTTGCAAAACAAAATAATATTTTTTTAAATGTTCAGAATTCGAAAAATGTTGTTTTAAAAATTGCTACGAAATTTAAATCTTTGTTTTTGTTCCAAAATTGGTTCAAATTTAAAAAATCAAAATTTTCTATGTGTTTTCCGAAGTTGTTCAAGATTTAAAAAAAATGCATTTTAGAAAATGTTCCAAATGCGAAACATAATATTGTTTTTGTGAAATGTTCCTAAATGCCAAATAACGTCTGATTTTAAAGAAACACATTTCATAAAAGAATTCTGAATGTTCGAAACATGTTTAATTTTCAGATATTGTTCACAAAATTAAAAAAGGTTCCTAGTTTTTAAAAGGTTCATGTTTACAAATAAAGTTGTGAACTTTAAATGTTTCAATTTTTGTTGTGTATTTCAAAAAATCTACAAAATCTTAAAATTTTGTTTGGGATTCTCAAGATTAATTATGTTTCCTAGAACATAGAGAAATTTATAATTTTGGAAAGTAAAAAAATCAAAAATTTAGTCTAATCTAACATTGAGTATGTTCTTAAATATTCGTGCTAGCCAGTGGTTAGCAGGACTCGTTTGTTCGAGTGGTAGCAGCACGTGGTCAGGTCTTTAAAGGCATGAATTCGATCCTTCTACTCATATTTATTTTTGAATTTTTACTGGCGTCTTACAAACACAGGGCGTCCTTATGCCTGCCAGTGCGCTGGCCCGTACACGAAAGGATGTGTGTCTCGCTCACTATCATCATATAGTAGCTCCCACGTAGTTGGCCCAAGAAAAAGCAAAAAAAAAACTCCATCGCACAGGCTGTATTAGACCTCAGTCGCACTGCCCTACTGGGCCGTTCGCATCCGGCCCATCGATCCTCCCTGAGGGAGCCAAAAATATTTGACGGCCGTGCAACGTTGGATCAGCTTCTCGGGCGGGTGCAACTAGCTAGGGCCGCTTTGTTACATAAAAATGATTGATCCTCCTATTAGATGTACGTATAGATTTTGTTCTGCCCGCACATAGTTCTTGATTATTTTTGTTTGTCCTTAGGGGGACGAACTGGGCCTACTCATGCATTTCTTTTTATGTCAGACGGACCAACAAAAAATGTTTAAGTCGCTCAGAAAAAAGATATTTAAGCTCCCATGGGGTTGAACTATTGACCTTCTCAATTGTGCTGATGGACAAAACCAACTCCGCTATCTTGCAATTATGATGAGAATAGTATCACCTTGAAACTTTATACTAAATCCCACCAGTTTTTATATGTCCATAGGTTGTCTGCAAATAAGAAGGTTGTATCAAAATAAGGAAATTATCTCGAGAATAATGAGCAGAAAGAGGGACTCCATAAATTATTGTCGGTGGTAGCTTGAAAGTGCCAATTAAAGAGAATATGTTGGCTTGGCTCGAATAAAAAGGTTGTGGGCATGTGAGCGCTAAAATAATCAAAGAGAATAAACCCTAACAAAGAAGGGACGTTGATGCTTGGTTATGCACGAAATATGCTAATGAAATAGAATTTATGCTATACAATTAGTAATCCACCGGGTTACAACATCGTAGGAGAGAGTGGTCGAAGCAACCATGCCCCGATGTCACCACATAGCTACCAAATGAGGAGGCAGCCATAACCCGAGATAGAGGCTGACCCTGAGAAAAAAGGCACGAGTTGGGTGGTCGCCGCCATGCCGACCAACCTCATTACAATCAGGATCTCGCGGGACAAACATGACCCACGAGAAGACCACAACTTTTTGCTCTGTCGCACCGCTGCAGAGATCGTTTTCGGTGGACACATCAATTATCTCTCTCGTTGCTTTTCATAGAAAATATCTCTCTCGTTGCAACGCACGGGCATATGTGCTAGTATTTCATAAATGAATTCACTGGTTGCCGAATGCTTTCTGCACGTCTTGAACAAAGCTAGCTTGCTAAATAGATTGGTCATTGGAGCACACTCGTACACAGGAGGTTGACCTCGTGCATGGCCATGTAGCTGCAGGTGATTAATCCGGTCGTACACACGCTGATTAATCCTGTGGTGTTGCTTTTTAGGTGTTGATGAGTTTCTTTTCGCTAAAAGGGGCCACATGCCCCCCATTTTCATTATGAAAATAGGAGTCTGGATACAACAAAACACACCACCACACCACTCTTCCATCAGACCTGATGCACCACCTCATCAACTGATAAGCAGCCTACATTCTAGACATATAACCATATCTATAGGATGCCAAATCACCCACTACCGGAGAGAGAGTAGACTTTCAAACATATTTTTTTACAAATTGCACGTCAGCCAAAACAATAAACAAGTCTAAAACCAGAACATACTACAGAGCCGCCCAACTTCAGGTAGACACAAAACTCAGTCTTTGAGCAGAAGGATTCCACCCATACGCTCTTCTGTAGACTTCATTTGCTACCTGAGATAGCCTCTTGGAAACCTCCCTAAGCATTTTTTGCACTCCTTTTCTCTGTAGAATCATCCATGAATCCAACAAAGAACACAGGGAAAATATTACATTGATAGGATTTGAAAGGAAAACATGTTGAAAACAGGATTTGTTCCTTGTTTTCCAAATTGTCCATATCAAAGCAGCAGCACCAATAGAAACAACAACCCTATCCTTTCCAGAATAGGATGGTATCCAGTTTTGACAAAGATCAAAGAAAGATAAAGGTATTTTCGGTTTACCTAGTGTACCACATATCACATTCCATAAAAACCTAGCAAAAGAGCACGAAAAGAATAGATGATCAATGCTCTCAGAGACACCGCATAACTCGCAGAAATTTGGTCCTTTCCACCCTCGTCTAGATAAGTTATCCTTGGTTAGGATCCTCCCTTTGATCACTAACCATATAAACGCTTTTACTTTTAGAGGTATTCTCAACCTCCAAAGAAGTTTAAAAGGAAAAGCAACAACTCTAGCTATAAGGTAATGATAAAGCGACTTAACCGAGAAGGATCCAGATTTAGTTAGAAGCCATTTAACTTTGTCAGGCTCCTCCGACAGAGTAACCTGGCTACACATATCAAGTAATTCATTCCACATTGTAAGAGTTTCTCCATAAAGACATCTCCTAAATCTAATACAATCAAAATCCTGGTTAAAGACTTTAGCAACAGTAACATGTTGACAGAAAGTTAAATTATACAAGCGGGGGGAAAGTTGACAAAGTGGCTTTCTCCCCAGCCATGTGTCCTCCCAAAATCTCGTCTTACAACCATCACCCACCACCCTTTGATAGAAAGAATAGAAGATATCCTTTATACTCAACAATCCATTCCAAAAATGGGAATTACCCAGAGATGCTTCGCATTGAACCAAAGTTTTCCTACTCAAATATTTGGCTCTAATCATTTCCTGCCAACCCCCTTCCTCATTCTCTAATCTCCATAACCACTTACATAAGAGGCTGATGTTTTTAATCTCCAAATTAGTAATCCCCAGACCCCCCGGTCTCTAGGCCGGCAAACGTCCACCCACTTGACTAAGTGATACTTTCTCACTCCATCCCTCTATTGCCAAACCATACGAGCACGGACAAAGTCCATTCTCTTGCCTACACCTTTAGGTAGTTCAAAAAAAGAAAGCAAATGGCTAGGAACATTACTCGTACAAGTCTCAGCGAGGGTAATCCCATCACCCATTGAAAGCAAACCCCCTTGCCAGGTTGCTGCCTTCTTCTCAATTTTCTCTTTAGCTGGTTTCCAATGCGCATTACGCAACTTTTTAAAATGTAAAGGAAGACCTAAATAAGTAAAGGGGAAGCCCCCACCGCACAAGTGAAAATCTGAGCATAGTCTTCTTATTTCAACAAAGCGGCACCAAAGCAATGGATTTCACTTTTTAAGAAATTGATTTTCAAACCCGTCAAGTGCTCAAACACGCATAGAATGACTTTAAGGTTTCTAGCCCCTTCTAAGTCATCTTCAAAGCAGAAAATCGTATCATCAGCGTATTGTAAGACAGTAAGACCACCCTCGTACAATCTAGGCAGAACTCCTTTAATAAACCCTTGTTCTTGCGCCCTTTGAACCAGGGTAGCAAGAACATCAGCAGTAAGGTTAAACAACAGGGGGGAGAACGGGTCCCCCTGCCTCAATCCTTTCCTAGTAACAAAATAGGGGCCAATCAAGTCATTTAAAGTAATATCTACTTTACCATTATGAATAACCCCTTTCGTCCAACGAATAAATTTATCAGGAAACCCTTTCATTTTCAGCGTACTAAGCATAAAGTCCCAATTAATTTTATCATAAGCTTTCTTGAAATCAACCTTAAAAATAACAGCAGTGCATTTAGACTTATGTAGTGAGTGAAGCGTCTCATGGAGAACAACGACATTATATAAAATATAACGCCCTTTGATAAACGCAGATTGTACCTTAGAAATCGTCTTGTGAGCAATAGCCATAGCTCTATTTTTTAAGACTTTGGTAAAGATTTTAAATGGGACATTCAGAATGCATATAGGTCTATACATCTGAATCCTATCCGCCCCTTGACCTGTAGCTAACAATGTAACTACCCCATAGTTTAGCCTAGAAATATCAATCATATCATCATAGAAATCTTGAAAGAGACTCAGCAAATCATTGCAAATGAGGTGCCAAAAGGTTTGGAAGAATTCAATAGGCATACCATCGGGGCCAGCTGCTCTATTATGCTTCATAGAAAAAACTGCCGTTTTTATCTCATCCAAAGTAAATTTACCAGGCAACTTACTTTTGTCCTCATCGGAAAGCATATCAGTTAGAGGAATGTTTAAGGATACGGGAAGTAATTCAACAGGCCCAAAGAGCTTTTTATAAAAATCAGTCGCATATTTAAGGAGTTGCTCATCCCCTTGGATGATCCCCTCATCCTCGATGAATCTGAAAATTTTACTCCTACGCTTCCTACCCCTAGCTTTAGTCATGAAGTATTTCGTGTTACCATCACCCTCCTTAATGTTTTTTCTTTAGACTTCTGGTACCACTTAATCTCCTCTTCCCTAAGGATCTTATTCAAATCATACTGCAACTGATTTCTCAAAACATAGTCAGCTTCTGAAACTCCAGAGAGCTCACTTTTCTTATCCAAAAAGTCAAGCTTATTGGCAATCTCATCTCTCTCTCTCCTATATCTACCCTCTACATTAAGATTCCACCCTTTGAGGGTTCTTCTTAAATTTCACATGAAATCCTGCCACCAATCAAGGCTACTACCTCTACGAACACTGGAACTCCAGACTTATTAACAATAACAGGGAGCTCTTCTCTAGACAACCAGCATAGCTCAAATTTAAAAGGCTTGCGATTAATAGTAGACTTAATCCTTGTATGTAATAGAAGCGTTGCACATGGTCAGAAACCCCTCTCACCAAGGTTCTGACAGTTACCAAAGGAAATTGCTTCTCCCAAAGAGAGCTAACTAAAATTCTGTCCAACTTAGCAAAAAGTGGATCCTCCTGATTATTCGACCGAGTATATCTCCTCCCCGACAAATCTAATTCTTTTAAGCCCAAATGCTCAATAATAGAATTAAAATAAAAAGACCATTTAGGAAGTTTTTTAATTTTGTTTCTCTCGTTAATTCTCCTAATTAAGTTAAAGCCGCCCCAAAAAACACAGGGAAATTTATTGTACCCCAGAGCTTGAACTAGCTCCACCAGGAACTCCTCCTTATTCCTCACTTGAGCAGCTCCATAGACATTGATCCGATTCCACTTGAATCCTGATCTTTTATCCATAACAACCATTCTGGTCATGTATGTACATGCAATACAAACATCTACCTCAAACAGATCTTCCCGAACCCCCATAAGCAGCCCTCCAGAAGCACCTTCAGAGGGCTTCCATAACCAAATATAAGTAAATCTACCACTTACTCCAGCCAACCAAGAGTCATCAAAGTCTTTCTTTTTTGCTTCTTGCACACATATAAACTCTAAACTATGCTCCGAGATAGATTCCCTCAGAAATCTTCTCTTTCAGGTTCACCCAGCCCTCTTGCATTCCAAAATAGGCCCACCATAAAAAACGATCAATTTTGTGTAACATTTGTTGCATCACATCTAACCTTAGGCTTAACACTGAATCCCCCACTGCCAGTCTTTCTATTTCTTGATTTATACAGCAAAGATAACAACACTAATTCATCTCTAAGCTCCTCATCCTCCTCAGCATCAGAATCTGAGTCGGATAATAAATTTCTAATATCATCTGGATCAAAACTCTCTAGTTTTGATTCTAAATCCACATTTCTAGCATTTTCTTTTCTCTTATTAGCAAAGAATAAGTAACTTCTACTTTTCTCTAAACTCTTGATCATAGAAATAGTATAATCTATTTCCTTAGGAGTTTTACCTAAACTAACACCAATACATCGCGTGATATGAGAAATGAAACTAGGCATTGTATTTAAAACAGTTGGAGTATTAGTACCTGGTGCCATTTCCAGATTTTTCTTCTTTGCCATCTCAGTAGCCTTGTCCATAGTGTGCCCCTCATCTTTATTCTTATGCCTGTCACTCCTTCTCCTAGCAGCTTCATCAAGCGCTGCCTTGTCTTTTGCTTTCTAAACTCTGGCTTCAGCCTCCCTCATTTTCTGCTTTTTGACTGCATCGGCACCACACAGGTCTTGCAAGGGGTATTGTAAACATACGTCCACTTTGTCAGAGAAGGAAGCTTGCTTCTGATTCACTTCTCTCCCGGGAGCGGTCGCGGCCTGAGTGGAGCTAATGAGAGAAGGGCTCCTATTTTCCTTATCTTGTGCTAGCAGCAAATTCTCATTTTCCTCTGCAATCATCTCACTCTCAACATTGGCATTGATTTCTTTAACTTTTTGAGTGCTAATCCCAAGCCTCCTAGCAAAGTCATCTGGGTCTTGAGTGCAATCAAACTATTCTTCCTTTTGGCTGTCAGGCACTTTTGTGAAATCCTCCAACATAGCAGCGCTATTAGCAAACTTAGCATTAACATGTTCCACACCACAGAGAACTCTTTCAGCATCCCGCTTTTTGTCAAGTAATTTTTGCCTCATGTCATTTTCAGCAACCATGTTCTTATCAAGTTTGTATTGACTCGGAGTCACAACCTCTAATGAAACTGAAGTGTTTCCTTTATCCGACTTTCCAGCCCCAGTACCATGTTTGGGAGATTTGCTACATCCCACCTCCTCACTGTTACTTTGCTCTCTCGGTCTTTTCTCTGTAGCGTTATGAGGTGAATCAGGACCACTAGGATAGCTAACCAAGATACCACCCTCCATAGGACCACCCTCCTCCACTATGTCTTCCAGCTCAAAGTATATGTTGAAGATAAAACCACTTTCATTCAGGGGAGCGCTAGAGGGTATTTTCCTAGGATCCATAACTCCAATTTTAGCCCTGAGAACTCCACATTGCCTATAGAGCTCCATGTCCAGTTCCAAAACTGAACCAATGAGAGAACCAGCTTCACAAAAACCTTGATAGTGCTCTAGTGTCCCGGGAATCCCTGTTATTCTAACCCAACAACATACAGTTTGAAAGCTGCAGTTGAAGAGTTGCTCCATCTATCTACTTTGATATTAGTTGTTGTTCCAATTAGACCAAAGAAATTGTACGCCTTCATTTCATCGACTTTATTCACGGAAGGGAATTTGACTAAAAAGCTATCTCTGAGATAAGGCTTAGCCTACCACTCCCATCCCCACTGGGACATCATGCTGAGAGAGTTAACAAGCTGTAACGCAGTCAGGATTGCATTTTTCACAGTAACAACCCCTATGCATAGTTTTTCACCTCGGGAATCCGCGAGTTGAGTGCCAAAACATACATCAAATGAATCAATAGAACATCCCATTGTCACCACAGATATCCCATCACAAGACATACATCAAATGTTCTCAAATCCAATACTCGATCCAACATAACGAAACCTCAAAGAGCAAGATTCAATTCATCACAAAAAGGTAGAGGGGAAGATCACCATAAAATCCAACTATAGTAACAAAGCTCGTGGTACATCAAGATCGTGCCAAATCAAGAATACGGGAGAGAGATCAAATACATAGCTACCGGTACATACTCTCAGCCCCGAGGGTGAACTACTCCCTCCTCATCATGGAGACCGCCGGGATGATGAAGATGGCCTCCGGTGATGGTCTCCCCCTCTGGCAGGGTGCCGGAATGGGCTCCCAATTGGTTTTTCATGGCTACAGAGGCTTTCCACGGCGGAACTTCCGATCTAGGGTTCTTTCTGGAGGTTACGGGATATATAGGGGTACTTGGCATTGGAAACAAGTCAGGGGGGTGCCCGAGGGGCCCAGAAGCCCTAGGAGCGCACCTTGGGGGTGGGCACCCCCCCCCCCCCAGGCTTGTGGCCTCCTCAGTCACCTCCTGGCACAGATCCAGTGCTCCGTGGGTCTCTTCTGGTCCATAAACGATCACCGTAAATTTTCAGCCCATTCCGAGAACTTTTATTTCTACATGAAAAACGACACCACGGTAGTTCTGTTGAAAACAACGTTAGTCCGGGTTAGTACTAATAAAATCATACCAAAATCATATAAAATTGTTGTAAACATGGCATGAATACTTCATAAATTATAGATACGTTGGATACGTATCAGGCGCCAGATGCCCGGGGTCGTGCCGGATGTCCGGACGTGGATGTTCTTCGGCGATAGATGGTTTGGGCCTTCTCTGTAGCATAGGTGGTGGATGTTCGGCCTTGGCCCGGATGTCCGGCTGCTGTAGCTTTAGCAGGACCGTCTTCTTCCGTCGGCGCTTCCATGTTTCCTTCGCGGATGGTATCGCCGTTCCTTTGCGCTTGCACTCCTCCTTTTCATCGGTGAAGCTCCGAAAATACATATGCATGCACGATGGAGGGTCAAGTAGTATACCATCCTCGAAGGGGCCAATGGTACACATGTAAAGGAAATGATTCACCTTTATGTATGTGGAGTAGATGTCGCACGTGTCACTTCCCAAATGGACTCTTGACTTGGTGATGTCCGTAGGATGCTCCGCACCAAAAGAGGAAATCAAGGCGGAGCTTTATGAATGGTAAATGCACAAGAGAGGCGGGTGCACTGCTTCTTCCGCGCGCTTCAGGCTAGAGGCACCCAAAGCATCCAATCTCGTAACCCAAATCCCTCGCAATGGCTCGCATGACTGAACTCGAGCTTGCTGGAGATGTGGAGCAGCCTGCCTCCTTTGCCCTATCTCCAGGGGGATTCATCACGACAGCAAGGGATGTAAGAGGAACATGGGAGATGGTGGAGTAGGAGAAGTAAGGGAGGCGGTCGAGGAAGGGAGGCGACGGGAGGTGGGGATCGAGAAATAGGAGGCTAGACGGTATCGAGAAGGAGGAAGGATGGCGACGACCATTGGGGATCGAGAAAGAGGAGGCTAGACACATAGGAAACATGGAAATATATAAGTGGATTCAGAAGGTGGACCGGCCAGACCAGCCCAAACCACAAAAACCAACACAAAGCACCAGTACACCAGGAAAAAAACAAGTCCACGTGTCACCACATGAAGGAATGACGCCTACAACGGGGAACACATATGAGTTGGGCTAGCTTAGCTACTTTAATGTCTTTAAACCAATAAACACCCATTTCAGTCTATTCAACAAGAAGAATGGATATCATAGAACTTCCTTTGAAGCATTGCAGTAGAAGCGGACACACTAAAGTGAAGGATGTTTCTAAATGGGCCTAGAAACTTGGTTTGGCGGCAAACCATGGGTGTTGGCGGTTGAGTATCACTTGGTTCCTTTTGCTAGTCCTTGGGACCACAACATCATCATCAAACTAATGCCTAGGGACTCAACCATGTAGCTACTTATAACTTCTATTTGATAACCTATAAATTTTAATTTTATATATATATATATATATATATATATATATATATACTGATGTATGGCAACTAATGTACATATATGTAGTTGTTACAGAGTGCATTCAGTTAATCCGCTAGTTGATTTATAGAGCATCAGGCAAAGTCCCTTCATTTTCTGAGGCTTACAATTGGCACAGCAAATTATACTTAAGCAATAATATAAACAAAAGTCTGAGGGCATTAGAAAGAAAAGAAGCTAATAAAAGTAGCGACATTTCCTAGTACGCATGTATTGTATCCTTTGCCATGGAGCACCTAATTTACCATGTTTAGCACATTTGGCCATTAAAAAAAGTGTGTGCTTAATTTTCAACGCAAAAAAACTAGTCACCTGAACACACATGGATAGATGACGCATCACCCCTACACAAACTTAGATCTGCGCAACGCGCAGTTTTAACACCATAATTCCTTATTAAGGGAGAACTAATGTGTCACCATATTCATGTGCCTAAGGTTGCACTTTTGACTCGTACAAATTATAAATAGTAAAAGAGTGGAGAGAGTGAGTATAACCTATCCTCATAATAAAACTTGGCCATCTGAAAAACCATCAGAAAAGATAAAAAATTGTCAACAAACATTAACTAATAGTGCAGCAGTACAGTTGTACTAGTGAAAACATCTCTATGAACTGTTCTTGCCACAAAAAGAAAACATCTGAATCTGAGCGAAAAAGCGCAAAGAGACATGCAAGCATAGCCACCGCCGCGATGACTGGGGCTGGAATGGTGACACTACGTTTGGGGTTAGAAAGTGGAAATCAGTGTGGAGCTTTATCAATGGTAAATGCACAAGAGATGTGGATGCACCGCTTCTTCCGCGCGCCTCAGGCTAGAAGCACCCAAAGCATCCAATCTCGTAACCCAAACCCCTCGCGACGGGTCACATGACTAAACTCGGGCACGCTGGAGATGTGCAGCTGCCTGTCTCCTTTTCCCTATCTCCAGCGGGGTTCTTTACACTGACGATGGGTGGGAGAGGAGGAGGGGAGGTGGTGGAGAAGGAGGAGGAGAAGGAAGGGAGGTGGTGGCGGTGGGGATCGAGAAGGAGGAGGCCAGACGGGATCGAGAAGGAGGCAGGGAGGCCGCGACAGGTGAGGATCGAGAAAGAGGAGGCTAGACACATAGGAAATGTGGAAATATATAAGTGGATTCAGACGATGGACCGACCAAACCAGCCCAGACCACAGAAACCGACACAAAGCAACAGTGAACCAAAAAAAAGCAATTCCACATGTCACCACATGAGGAATGACGCCTACAACTGGGAATGCATAGGAGCTGGGCTAGCTTAGACACTTTAATTTCTTGAAACCAATAAACACCCATTTCAGTCTATTCAACAAGAAGAATGAATATCAACAACTTCCTTTGAAGCATTGCAGTAGAAGCGGACACACCAAAGTGAAGGATATTTCTAAATGGGCCCAGAAACTTGGTTTCGGGGCAAATCGTGGGTGTTGGCGGCTGAGTATCACTTGAATCCTTTTGCTAGTCCTTGGGACCACAACATCATCGTCAAACTAAAGCCGAGGGACTCAACCATGTATGAACTACTTATAAATTATATCTGATAACATGTAAAATGTAATTTTATATATCTGATGTAGGGAAACTAAGGTTGCCCGTAATGGGAGTATCATAGGTATTATTATGCATGTCAACTAAGCAATTTTGATGAGGTGACACAGAATTAAATAAAAAATAGATGCTTGAGTATCATATCATGATACCGTATCATTTAAATATTAAATGATGTGCTACTTTATGTCATGCATGGCAATAAATGTAGTCCTCTATAATACCAACATATTTTACTGTGCATTACAGATGTAGTATCATATGCGTGATACTAGTATATGATATTATCCATTACAACCAGCCTAATGTACCTATATGTAGTTGTTACAGAGTGCATTCAGTTAGTCGGCTGATTGATTTACATAGTATAAGGCAACGTCCTTTCTTTTAGTTGTTCCGATGCTTACAATTGGCACAACAAATTATACTTAAGCAACACTATAAACAAAAGTCTGATGGCATTAGAAAGAAAAAAGCTAATAAAAGTAGCGACATTGCCTAGTATGCATGTAGTGAATCCTTTCCATGGAGCACCCTATTTACCATGTTTAGCACATCTGGCCATTAAAAAGGGTATGCTTAACTGACAACGCAAAAAAGTAGTCACCTGAACACACATGGATAGATGATGCACCACCCCTACACAAACTTAGATCCGCACAACGCGCAGTTTTGACACCATAATTCCTTAGTAAGGGATACATAATGTGTCACCACATTCTTGTGCCTAAGGTTGCACTTTTGACTCGTATAAATTATAAATAGTAAAAGATTGGAGAGAGTGAGTACCACCTGTCCTCTTCATAAAACTTGGCCATCCAAAACACCATCAGGAAAAGTCTAAAAATTGTCGACAAAAATTAACTAATAGTGCAACAGTACAATTGTATGAGTGAAAACATCTCTATGAAATGTTCTTGCCACAAAAGGAAAAGCATCTGAATCCGAGCCAAAATGCACAAAAAGACACACAAGCGTCGCCACCACCGCCATGACTGGGGCTGGAACGACAATGCCAATTTTGGGATTAGAAAGAGGAAATAAGAGCGGAGCTTTATCAATGGTAGATGCATAGGGGAGATGGGTGAACGGCTTATTCCGCATGCCTCAGGCTAGAGGCACCCAAAGCTTCCAATCTCGTGACCCAAATCCTTCGTGACGGCTCACATGACTGAACTTGGGCTCCCTGGAGATGAGGAGCAGCCTGCCTCATTTTCCCTATCTCCAGGAAGATTCTTCATGCCGGCGGGGGATGGAAGAGGAAGAGGGGAGGTGGTGGAAGGGGGGGGAGAAGGAACGGAGGTGGTCGAGGAAGAGAGGCGGCGGGCGGTGGGGATCGAGAAGGAGGAAGGGAGGCCCATGATCGGCGGGGACCAAGAAAGAGGAGGCTAGACACATAGGAAATGTGGAAATATATAAGTGGATCCAGACAGTGGACCGGCCAAACCAGCCAGACCACAAAAACCGACACAAAGCAACAGTGAACCAGAAAAACAACAATTCCACATGTCACCACATGAAGGAATGACGCCTACAACTGGGAATGCATAGGAGGTGGGCTAGCTTAGACACTTTAATTTATTGAAACCAATAAACACCCATTTCAGTCTATTCAACAAGAAGATTGAATATCAACAACTTCCTTTGAAGCATTGCAGTAGAAGCGGACACACTAAAGTGATGGATATTTCTAACTGGGCCTAGAAGCTTGGTTTGGGGGGGAAATCGTGGGTGTTGGCGGCTGAGTGTCACTTGGGTCCTTTTGCTAGTCCTTGGGACCACAACATCATCATCAAACTAAAGCCCAGGGACTCAACCATGTATGAACTTCTTATAAATTATATCTGATAACATGTAAAACGTAATTTTATATATACAGATGTATGGCAACTATGGCTGCCCATAATGGGAGTATCATAGATAGTATTATGCATGCCAACTAAGCAATTTTGATGAGGTGGCATAGAATTAAATAAAAAAAAGAGATGCTTGAGTATCATATCATGATACCGTGTCATTTAAATATTAAATGATGTGCTACTTTATGGCAATAAATGTAGTCCTCTATGATACCAACATATTTTACTATGCATTACAGATGTAGTATCATACACTAGTATCACGCAGATGATATTAGTATATAATATTCTCCATTACAACCAGCCTAATGTACCTATATGTAGTTGTTAGAAAGTGCATTTAGTTAGTCAGCTGATTGATTTACAGAGTAGTAAGGAAAAGTCCCTTCTTTTAGTTGTTCTGTGGATTAAATTAGCACAAAAAATTATACTTAAGCAACACTATATACAAGTCTGATGGCATTAGAAAGAAAAAAGCTAATAAAAGTAGCGACATTGCCTAGTATGCATGTAGTGAATCCTTTGCCATGGAGCACCCTATTTACCATGTTTAGCACATATGGCCATTAAAAAGGATATGCTTAACTGACAACGCAAAAAAGTAGTCACTGAACACACATGGATAGATGATGCACCACCCCTACACAAACTTAGATCCGCGCAACGCGCAGTTTTGACACCATAATTCCTTAGTAAGGGATACATAATGTGTCACCACATTATTGTGCCTAAGGTTGCACTTTTGACTCGTACAAATTATAAATAGTAAAAGAGTGGAGAGAGTGAGTACCACCTATCCTCATTATAACACTTGGCCATCTAAAACACCATCAGGAAAAGTCTAAAAATTGTCAACAAAAATTAACTAATAGTGCAGCAGTACAATTGTACCAGTGAAAACATCTCTATGAACTGTTCTTTCCACAAAAGGAAAAGCATTTGAATCTGAGCCGAAAAGCGCAAAAAGACACACAGGCATCGCAACCGCCGCCATGACTGGGGCTAGAATGGCAACGCCAAGTTTGGGGTTAGAAAGAGGAAATCAGGGCGGAGCTTTATCAATGTTAGATGCATAGGAGAGGCGGGTGAACCGCTTCTTCCGCATGCCTTAGGCTAGAGGCACCCTAAGCATCCAATCTCATGACACAAATCCTTCGCGACAGCTCTCATGACTAAACTCGAGCTCGCTGGAGATGAGGAGCAGCCTGCCTCCTTTTCCCTATCTCCAGGGGGGTTCTTCACGCCGGCGAGGGGTGGAAGAGGAAGAGGGGAGGTGGTGGAGGGGGAGGGGGAGAAGGAAGGGAGGTGGTTGAGGAAGGGAGGCGACAGGCGGTGGGGATCGAGAAGGAGGAAGGGAGGCCTGTGACCGGCGGGGACTAAGAAAGAGGAGGTTGAACACATAGGAAACATGGAAATATATAAGTGGATTCAGACGGTGGACCGGCCTAGACCACAAAAACTGACACCAAGCAACAATGAGCTAGAAAATAAACAATTCCATGTGTCACCACATGAAGGAATGTCGCCTACAACTGGGAACGCATATGAGGTGGGCTATCTTACATCGGTCATGGGTGGAAGAGGAAGAGGGGAGGTGGTGGTGGAGGAGGGGTGAGAAGGAAGGGAGGCGGCGGGCGGTGGGGATCGAGAAGGCGGAGGCCAGATGGGATCGAGAAGGAGGAAGGGAGGTGGCGGCCGGTCGGGATCGAGAAAGAGGAGGCTGGACATGTAGGACACATGGAAATATATAGGTGAATTTAGGCGGTGGACCGGACAGACCGGCCCAGACTACAAAAACAAACACAAAGCAATAGTGAACCAGAAAAAGGAAAAAATTCCACGTGTCACCACATGAAGGAATGCCGCCTACAACTAGGAACGCATAGGAGCCGGGCTAACTTAGCAACTTTAATTTCTTTACTAGCAGGCAGAGGTGCAGCGGCACTTCGTGCCAAGCCTGTCATTTCACAATTTTGTAACTTCATTTGTTGTGAAAAATAACAATGAACACTGGTTTAAGATGGTACATTGTCTAGCTAAATGGCTTACACATGTAGATAAAGAGAAAAGGTTGGTAGGATGGCTTGTTGCTTGTCAGCACTCTAGATGATTTTCTCTTGACCGTTATGCTTGGATGGTTTGCTTCCGACCATCATATTGTGTCGTTGTTCTCTTCATCACAGAATCCTTTGCGTGTCCGGTTCTTGGCCTCTTGCTGTTGATGTTGGCCTTCATGATTGGATGGTTTTGCTTTAAACCTTCACACTTTGTCGTTGTTCTCTTTCTAAAACCAAAGGTAATAGTTTTATTTTCCTTTTGTAGACATTCCTTAAATAAGAACATAGAAGGCATATATGTGGTACATACTGAGAAGAAGCTTACATGACAGTTTTTGCTGGCACTACTAAGTTACGTGGTATAACTGAAAGAAACTGAAAAACTATTATATATTGCCACCAGCATTCAATAGTTAGATTCATGTCTGAACCCGAGCCTCCTCAGAGCACAGCGATTTTGGGCCGTCCGTTTCGATTTCCTCTGCGATCTTGGCCGTCGGATCTCGAGCTCGGCTCAAGTGAGAAGTCGGATATTTGCCAGATCGCCGTGAGCCATTAGATAAAACTCCAATGGCAACAAATTGTAATATCCATGCTCCCACTGAGGGTATTTTCCTCATTTCACACACAGGTTGTAAAACACACGAACGATCATGGTGGAAAACCTAGCTGCCTCTTCACCCCCGTCCTCCTCTCCTGATTACTTCTGTCTCCCATCCCAACCCAGCCGCAATACCCATCCCATCAGGCCTTGTTTGGTACGCGTGGATTGGGGGGGGGGGGGGGGGGGTTCGAGCGGATATTCCTCGCGTGGCCCAGAAACCACACAAAAACCCGACGGCGCGTTTGGTACGCGAGGATTCCACGGCCCAACCCCTCCGAGCCCCCTCCTATACCCCCTTTCCACACGGTTTTTAGCCCTCGAGGGGGACTCCAGGATTCGGAGGAGACCACGCGGCCGCCGCCAGCTCAACGCACCACCGCCCGACTCCTCCTCAAGAGCGAAAATTGGATATTTGTCACTTCCAATACGTGGCTTCTTAAAAAGCCACTTTGAAGATTGACTTTGCAAAATTGCCACTCAGCCCGTTGCCCCCTTGATTACCATGCCACTTCCCTTCTTTTCCTGATTTTCTTTTTTCTCTTTCATTTGTAAGCATCAGAAAAGACTAAACTACCCCTAAGGGTGTACGCACGTAAAAGAAAAGGCTGCGTACATGTGCGGACGAGAGCGCGCCGGCCGCCGAGAATACCGTGCGTGCTGCAGCGACGCGCCGATCTCCTCGACCTCGTGTGCCGCCAATCGCCTTATCTCGTCGACGCCCCATGCCGCCGATCGCCTCGATGCCATGTGCCGCCGATCGCCTGAATCCACTGATGTGTGACTTTCAGTCAAATATGTTCACCAATAAAAACTGGAATACTCTTTAGCAGCACATTTGGGTAAATATTCACATAGGTCGAGCAACATCCCTGAACCAACACGAGAGCATAGCAGCTACAGTCCTTGATAAATTTGCATAGCAGCATTGCAACAACCAGCAGCACATTTGGCAGTTGATACAAGAATGAGAAGTTGGTTCCTGAGACAAAACATGTACAGATGAAGTAAGAAAAGTGGCATATTCACAGCTGATACCCGAGCACTGGGATAATTTAACACACCAATGTAGCACAACTCTATTTCTCTACTGAAAGAGCACTTGTAAACTGAATATGTGGGTAAGTTTCTCTGCACATCATCCTTGCCCCAGGCAATCGTCCAGAGGAAATCTTGCCGGCCGACGGCAACTCCTCCACGGCCACGTGCCATATCCCTCCGCCTTCTCCCCTCCTACTGGGACACACCATCCCTTCTCACCTCCTACTGGGACGCGCCATCCCTTCTCCTCTTCCCAGGCCAGCGGCCCAGCGACCGGGGCAGGCGGCGTGAGCGCCGAGCAGGCGGGTTGGCTGAGCGGTGACGGCGTACGAGCAGGCGAGGCGAACGTCGACGATGGTCGGGCGGAGTGAGCAGCGAGCGGCGACGGCAACCGGGCAGGCCGTACCTCCGTCGAACCAGATGCATATAACCACATAGATACTCTCTACGTCACGTGTACACAACCTTAGGGGAAAAAGGAAAAAGAAAAAGAAAAACAGTAAAAGAATGGAAGTGGCATGGTAATCAACGAAGCCAATCTTTTTTTTGCGAGTGAAAGAGAGCTTCAACTGTCAAGAGCTCCTACATGATCAGCCATGACGCTCGTCATGAGAAACCAAGGCGATGAGTCCATCCAGCAGCTGGTCACCTCGAGTGTGCAAGCAAGTTTCGCACACAAATGGGCCGAGTTGTTGGCATTTCTTGTTACATGTCGCATAACAAAAGAAATAAAAGATGAGGCTAGCCCTTCAATCTTAAAGAAAATAGGCGCTATAACAGAGCGGGCAAAAGAGCGCGAGTTCCACGCATCCACCAGTTCTAAGCAATCAAGTTCCAGCAGAACTCGCGAGAAGCCTCGAAGCTGAGCGAAAATGACACCGTCGCGCATAGCCAAAGCTTCTGCCACCAACGGATCGGTTACTCCCGGAGACGGCTTGCTCCAGGCTGCAATGAACTCTGTAGGAGAGCGGGCGATCCCTCCTGCTCCACCCTTACGTACTTCCCCGGCTATACCAGCGTCAGTATTGATGTTCACCCAATCATACTCTGGTGGTTTCCATCCAAAACCTGGCACAAACCTGGTGTGCTCCGGCGGCACTTCAAGAATTGCCAAATCGTTCTCGATCATCTTGATAGAATGTGTGGGATTGTATCCATTCTTATCACGTGTAATGTTGTTCCTTGAGTTCTATATCGCTCACATAATAGTTACAATTTTTGCCTGATCCATCTCATCAAATCTTGGGTCACATAATATGTCCCTAGACCACGAGTCTGGGTGAAGTTTAGGAAGCTTGACTTGTAGCCATTCTCGAGCTTCCACCCAGAATCTCTTTGCATGTGTGCACTTGATAAGTGCATGCATCAAATTCTCATCTGCATCTTGGCAGATTTTGCATGTAGCCACAGTAGCAATGTGCCTATGTTGGAGAGTTTGTTTGACCGACAGCTCTTACAACCCTCCACCAGAACACACGCACCTTGGGCAGCACCATTTTTATCTTCCACAACTTCGCCCATAACTGTTTTTTCACTCACTAAGGACTCCATAATCGTCCCTTCCTCTAGAGCTAGATGCTCGTTGCGAGTCATAAGAGCATGATACGCTGATTTCATAGTATAGACACCCGTCTTCTCCCACGCCCATGCCCAGAAGTCATCTCCTCCCCCTTGCCTTAGCGGAATATTAAGTATTGCATCAGCATCAGGAGCCATGAAGTTATTTCTGATCAGATCCACTTTCCACGACCAATTATCACTATCAATGAGATCAGAAACTCTGCTTATAGAGTCAGTCCCAATCTGAGCAGAAGGCCTCATCGACAACTTTCCTTGTACCCAACTATCAGCCCAAATCGAGACAGAAGTTCCTTCTCTGATTTGCCGAATCATACCCACATTTAGCGCTTCTCTCCCTGTAATGATGGCCCGCCAGGTAGCTGACGCACCCATCGGCACAGTAGCCTGCATGAAATCGAAGGACGGGAAGTACCTCCCTTTCAACACGTGGGCACAGAGAGATCCCGGACTTGTTGTCAATCTCCAGCCATGTTTGCCTAACATGGCCAAACTGAAGATCTCAAGTTTGCGAAAGCCCATGCCTCCCCCAACTTTAGCCGATGCGTGTATCCTAGTCAACCCAGTGCATAGAGCGCCGATCGAGAGAGCTACTCCACCAATACTTCGCCATACTCGAGGAAATACCTTTGCAAACTTTTTGTGTCAGCTTAAAACAGCTCATTGAGAACGTTGGTATAGCCTGAATAACTAACTTCAGTCGGACTTCCCTAGAGGCACATGACACCAGTCTCTCACATCCACTATTTAGCTTGCTCCAGATTCTTTCGCCAATATGATCAAAGGTACCACTCGTTATGCGTCCAACAACAGTTGGGAAGACTTAGGTACCTCTCACTGAATGCTTCCACGAAAATGCCCATCAAATTTTTGAGAGCAACCCGAGCAGTTTCTGGAGTGTTGGGACTGAAGTATATTGAGCTTTTGTCTCTGTTCACACACTGTCCCGAACAGTCCCCATAAATTCTGAGAATTTGATTCAATCTCCTGCCACTGTCTTCCTTTGCTTGCATGAAGATCAAACTATCGTCCGCAAAAAGCAAATGGTTGATCCAAGGTGACTGAGCACTCACCCTAATCCCTTTGTTCGAAGTGGCAATTTTGAGAAGCCACGTATAAAAGGTGGCAAATATCAAATTTTCTCTCTCAAGACGCCGCCGCCCGACGCCTCGAGGCCAGCGTACTGATGTCTCTTGAAGCTACGTCGGTATTTTCCCAAAGAAGAAGGGATGATGCAGCACAACGGCGGTAGGTATTTCCCTCAGATATGAAACCAAGGTTATCGAACCAGTAGGAGAACCAAGCAACACAACGTAAACAACCCCTGCACACAAATAACAACACCTCGCAACCCGACGTGTTAAAGGGGTTGTCAATCCCTTTCGGGTAACGGTGCCAGAAACGGCTTGCGGACAGGAGAAAGTTGTAATAGATTGAATAAATAGATCGCAAATAAAATAAAGTGCAGCAAAGTATTTTTGTATTTTTGGTTTAATAGATCTGAATAAAAAGTGCAAATAAAATAGATCACAAAGCAAATATATGAGAAAGAAGACCCGGGGGGCGTAGATTTCACTAGTGGCTTCTCTCGAGAAAGATAGCAAATGGTGGGTGAACAAATTACTGTTGGGCAATTGATAAAACCTCAAATAATTATGACGATATCCAGGCAATGATCATTACATAGGCATCACGTCCAAGATTAGTAGACCGACTCCTGCCTGCATCTACTACTATTAACTACTATTACTCCACACATCGACCGCTATCTAGCATGCATCTAGTGTATTAAGTTCATGGAAAAACAGAGTAATGCAATAAGAACGATGACATGATGTAGGCAAGATCCGTTTATCTATTGCGTAGATATAGATCCCATCTTTTTATCCTTAGTGGCAACGATACATACGTGTCATTTCCCTTTTTGTCACTGGGATCAAGCACCGTAAGATCGAACCCACTACCGGGCACCTCTTCCCATTGCAAGATAAATAGATCAAATTGGCCAAACAAAACCCAAATATGAGAGAAGAAATACGACGCTATAAGAGATCATGCATATAAGAGATCGAAGGATCTCAAATAACTTTCATGGATATAAAAAGATATGACTGATCATAAACTCAAAGTTCATCAGATCTCAACAAACACATCGCAAAAAGAGTTACATCATATGGATCTCCAAGAGACCATTGTATTGAGAATTCAGCGAAAGAGAGAGAGAGAGAGAGAGAGAGAGAGAGAGAGAGAGAGAGAGAGAGAGAGAGAGAAAGCCATCTAGCTACTAACTACGGACCTGAAGGTCTACAAAGAACTACTCATGCATCATCGGAGAGGCACCAATGGAGGTGATGAACCCCATGCAAGATGGTGTCTAGATTGGATCTGGTGGTTCTGGACTCTGCGGCGGTTGGATGAATATTTCGTCGACTTCCCTAGGGTTTCTGGAATATTGGGGTATTTATAGAGCAAAGAGGCAGTCCGGGGGGCACCCGAGGTGGGCACAACCCACCAGGGCGCGCCTGGGCCTCCTGGCGCGCCCTAGTGGGTTTTCCCCTCCTTGGGACTCCCCCCAGATGCAACCAGGGCCCAATAGCTTCCTTCTGGTCCATAAAAAAATCTCTGTGGAGTTTCTTGGAATTTGGACTCCGTTTGATATTGATTTCCTGCGATGTAAAAAACATGGAAAAAAACAGGAACTGGCACTTGGCACTATGTCAATAGGTTAGTACCAAAAAATTATATAAAATGGCTCTAAAATGATTATAAAACATCCAAGATTGATAATAAAACATCATGGAACAATAAAAAATGATAGATACGTTGGAGATGTATCAGCATCCCCAAGCTTAACTCCTGCTCGTCCTCGAGTAGGTAAGTGATAAAAACAGAATTTTTGATGCGGAGTGCTGTTTATCATGCCATATCATATTCTTTTCTTTGTGGCATGGACATTTGGACTTTTATGTGATTCAACGCAATAGTCTAGTTTTGACATAATAATTTAGATACTCGGGTATATCAACAAGCAACCATGTCTTTCAAAATATCAACGCTAAAATAAGTTATCCCTAGCCCATCATGCTCAAACATTGATCCATTCATGAAACACACTCGAATATTAGCTACACCCAATACTTCAGTACGATCATATTGCCTATTAGTTGGTGCTTTTTATGAGAGAAGATGCAGACTCAAAATAAAAATTGCATAAAGTAAAAGAAAGTCCCTTCGCAGAGGGAAGTAGGGATTTGTAGAGGTGCCAGAGCTCAAAGCGAAAAATTAGAGATAAAAACATTTTGGCAGGTGTATCCATCCCACCAACGAAAATGACTCAGAGTTCCGAACACTTTCCATGCCAGATATGCCATAGGCGGTTCCCAAACAGAAAATAAAGTTTATTCCTTTTTCCACCATACTTTCACTTTCCCTGGCTAACCGTATCCACGGGTGCCCTCTATACCAACACTTTCCAAGGAATTTATTATTTGACAACATAAAGTAAATTCATTTTTGCATTTCGGGACTGGGCATCCCTAAAACCTTTGCCTTACTCTCGTGCAATGACAAGTGAATAAACACTCATCGTGAGAATAACACATCCAGCATGGAAAATATTAGCCACCCGTTACCGTTCCGCGAGCGAAACAAACACACAAAAGAGAAGTTTATTTTGAAAATTAGAGATGCCACATGCAAATTTGCTTAGAACGGCAAAAGAATACCGCATATAGGTAGATATAGTGGACTCATGTGGCAAAATTGGTTTAAAGGATTTTGGATGCAGAAGTAGAGGTCATACTTGGTGCAAAATGAAGGCTAGCAAAAGATTGGGAAGCGACCAACCAAGAAACGAATAATCTCATAAGCAAGCATTAAGCATAATTAACACCGAATAATGCACCACAAGTAGGATATAATTTTATTGAATGATTATTGACTTTCGTGCATGCATAGGGAATCACAAACCTTAACACCAACATTCTTACTAAAGCATAATTACTCATCAACATAACTCACATATCACATCATCATATCTCAAAACTATTACTGAGAATCAAGTTTATTTTGTCCAATGATCATCATGAATTTTTTTTACTTATCCTTCTTGGATATCTATCACTTTGGAACTAATTTTCATGTGTTGCTTTTCATAAGCTCAAACAAATATAAGTGAAGATCAAGAGCATAAATTTTTTATTTCTCTCAAAATAATTTAAGTGAAGCAAGAGAGAATTTCTTCAAAACTTTTTACTAACTCTCAAATAAATCTAAGTGAAGCAAGGGAGCATTTCTTCAAAAATACTAAGCACGCCGTGCTCAAAAAGATATAAGTGAAGCACTAGAGCAAGTCCTAGCTCATAAAAGATTTAAGTGAAGCACAGAGAGCAATTCTAACAAGTCATGAAATAATTTCGGCTCTCTCAAATAGGTGTGTCCAGCAAGGATTGATGACTTAAAACACAAAATAAAGCAAGCAAAGACTCATATCATACAAGGCGCTCCAAGCAAAACACATATCATGTGACGAATAAAAATATAGCTTCGAGTAAAATACCGATAGTTGTTAGAAGAAAGAGGGGATGACACTCGGGGGCATCCCCAAGCTTAGTTGGTCACTCATTCTTGGATAATAGCTTGGGATGCCGGGGCATCCCCAAGCTTAGGCTCTTCTATCCTTCTTTCATCCATCGTAAGATAACCCAAAACTTAAAATTTCAATCACACAAAACTCAACAAAACCTTCGTGAGATCCGTTAGTGTAAGAAAAATAAATCACTGCTATAAGTGCTGTATCAAACCAATTCATATTTTGTTTTTGTATTATATCTACTGTATTCCAACTTTTCTATGGCAAAAACTCATCAAAGAAAACCATAAAGCCATCAAAATAAGCACACAACACAAAGAAAACAGAATCTGTCAAAACAGAACAGTCTGTAGCAATCTGATTTGTTCGAATACTTCTGGAACTCCAAAAATTCTTAAAAACTAGGACGACCTGGGTAATTTGTATATTAATCTTATGCAAAAATAATTGGCATTTTATCACGTTCTGGTGATTTTTAACAATTATTTTCGTGAGCACAAAGTTTCTGTCTTTTTCAGTAAGATCAAACAACTATCACCCAAGAAGATCCTTTTGGTTCTACTTGGCACAAACACTAATTAAAACATAAAAAACACAATCATAACAGTATCATAATTGTGCTAACACTCAAGAACAGAAAGCAAAAAGAAAAAATTAAATTTATTCGTTGGGTTGCCTCCCAACAAGCGCTATAGTTTTACGCCCTTAGCTAGGCATAAAGCAAGGATCTAAATTTTGTCATCCTTGTCCAACTCTTCAATCAAACCCTTAGAATCCTTTAATGTTTTAGCATAAAGACCTTCGATAGCAATACTTCTAGGGGTAAATTTAAAGATTTCATTCTTGCAAAAAGGATCTCTTATCGCTTCAACAAAATCGGGTGGATACTAATCATCTTAAGATCTCCTTTATTGCTATCACTAGAAGTTGCACCCTTGTTCCTGGCAGCTCTTCTACTTTTTACGGGAGTTTTCTCGATAGTATTAACGGAAAAAACCGTGCTTAGATTACTAAAGATTTCTTCCAATTTATCAATCCGAGACGGACTTTCCTCTATTCTTTCATGGATTATGGTACCCTTCTCTTTTAACAACTTAAAAATATCTCCCGCTTTTGACCCAATATTATGGCAAAATTATGCATCTTTTTATCTATAATCTCCATATGATCTTCGGTGAGTATTTTCTTTTCAATAGCATCTAGCCTTTACATAACATGCTCAAGAGTCAAATTGTTTCATTAATGATGAGAGGTGGTGATCCCACTAAATTTCCCATAGCATTAAAAGCATCAAGAGAGGGACACATCAAGAAATTTCCACCGGTAATCGTATCAATGACGAATCTATACTAAGTGGTGATGCCAACATAAAAAAAGCGAAGAAGAACAACGATAGATTGCTTACGAATAGATCTATTATGAGAATTGCAAATTCTATACCAAGCATCTTTTAAATTTTCTCCTCCCCTTTGTTTAAAGTTGAGAACCTTGTTCTCGGGAGTGCAAGCATAGAGGAAGAACTATCCATAGTAACGGCAAACAAGGTTGCACACAAAAACAGATCCGGCAAGAAAATGGCGAACGGAAAAAGAGAGGCGAATAAAACGACAAATTTTTGTGAAGTGGGGGAAGAAAACGAGAGGCAAATAGCAAATAATGTAAATTGCGAGGATATGGGATTTGTGATTAGGAACCTGGTATATGTTGAAGATCCTCCCCGACAACGACGCCAGAAATTCCTTTTGATGTCGCTTGAAGCGACGTCGGTATTTCCCCAAAGAGGAAGGGATGATGCAGCACAGCGGCGGTAGGTATTTCCCTCAGATATGAAACCAAGGTTATTGAACTAGTAGGAGAACCAATCAACACAACGTAAACAGCCCCTGCATGCAAATAACAACACCTCACAACCCGACATGTTAAAGGGGTTGTCAATCCCTTTCGGGTAACGGTGCCAGAAACGGCTTGCGGACGGGAGAAAGTTGTAATAGATTGGATAAATAGATCGCAAATAAAATAAAGTGCAGCAAAGTATTTTTGTATTTTTGATTTAATAGATCTGAATAAAAAGTGCAAATAAATAGATCGCAAATCAAATATATGAGAAAGAAGACTCGGGGGCCGTAGATTTCACTAGTGGCTTCTCTCGAGAAAGATAACAAACGGTGGTGAACAAATTACTGTCGAGCAATTGATAGAACCTCAAATAATTATAACGATATCCAGGCAATGATCATTACATAGGCATCACGTCCAAGATTAGTAGACCGACTCCTGCATGCATCTACTACTATTACTCCACACATCGACCGCTATCCAGCACGCATCTAGTGTATTAAGTTCATGGAAAAACAGAGTAATGCAATAAGAACGATGACATGATGTAGACAAGATCTGTTTATCTATTGCGTAGATATAGATCCCATCTTTTTATCCTTAGTGGCAACGATACATACGTGTCATTTCCCTTTCTGTCACTGGGATCAAGCACCATAAGATCGAACCTACTACCGGGCACCTCTTCCCATTGCAAGATAAACAGATCAAGTTGGCCAAACAAAACCCAAATATCGGAGAAGAAATACGAGGCTATAAGAGATCATGCATATAAGAGATCAAAGAAACTCAAATAACTTCCATGGATATAAAAAGATATGACTGATCATAAACTCAAAGTTCATCAGATCCCAACAATCACACGCAAAAAGAGTTACATCATATGGATCTCCAAGAGACCATTGTATTGAGAATTCAGCGAGAGAGAGAGAAAGCCATCTAGCTACTAACTACGGACCCGAAGGTCTACAAAGAACTAGTCCCGCATCATCGGAGAGACACCAATGGAGGTGGTGAACCCCATCTGAGATGGTGTCTATATTGGATCTGGTGGTTCTGGACTCTGTGGCGGCTGGATGAATATTTCGTCGACTCCCCTAGGGTTTCTGGAATATTGGGGTATTTATAGAGCAAAGAGGCGGTCCGGGGGGCACCCGAGGTGGGCACAACCCACCAGGGCGTGCCTGGGCCTCCTGGCGCACCCTGGTGGGTTGTCCCCTCCTTGGGACCCCCCAGGTGCAACCAGGGCCCAATAGCTTCCTTCTGGTCCATAAAAAATCTCCGTGGAGTTTCGTGGCATTTGGACTCCGTTTGATATTGATTTCCTGCGATGTAAAAAACATGGAAAAACATCAACTAGCACTTGGCACTATGTCAATAGGTTAGTACAAAAAATGATATAAAATGACTATAAAATGATTATAAAACATCCAAGATTGATAATAAAACAGCATGGAACAATCAACAATTATAGATATGTTGGAGACGTATCACGTACCTCCTCCGGCATACCCCCGACTGTAAATCCTCGTATCCCCTCACCTCGCTTCCCCCTTTCCCCTCGTCATCCAGGTGTCTTCCACCCCCAGCCATGGCTACCTCCTTGTCCTCCCCAGCGAGCTCACCAAGCACACCATCTCCGAGGACACCTAGGCCGTCACCAAGTTCACCTCTTCTCCTCCTAGGTTGCTGTTGGCTCTGCTTATCTCTTTGCAAGTAGTGGCAGTGGTAGTGCTCTGCTTATCACTCTGCAAGTAGTTTCCATGCCACCCAGCCCGGTTGCATCGCTACCTAGTAGAACAAGGCAAGTAGTGATCCGTGTTCCAGTGCGCAGATGATCTGCTATGCCCTGCCCACTGTCGTGCCATGTTGTGTGCTGCTGGGGTGCTGGTGGAGTTGGTGACCGCCCACTGACTAAGGCCAACTCCAATGCGCGACCCCAAACGGACGTCTGTTTCGTCCGCTTTTTGTCCGTTTGGGAGTGGCAATGGGTCGTGTCCGCCCGGTTCGTGGATGCGCGGCAGCGCGCCCAACGCACGTCCGCATTTCAGCCGCATCTCGTCCGCATACATTTTTTCGCAAACACATATCTTTTATTTTCGTCATTGGTATTGATACATGGAAGCACATCACCAAATTTTGACTAGAAAAGCAACAAAGAAAACAAGAACGACAAGAAGACATTTTAGAAGATAACCAACTTCCATAACTGCTCCCGTAAGTTGGATTAGTGCCTTCTCGATGCATTCATTGTTGATCTACGGAGGCTCAATCTTGTGTGCTTCTTTCTTCTTCGAGTCTAAAGAAGTAGACGTTGCTTCCTCGCATCTAGTCTCATCTCTAGCCTCTATTCTAGCAACAAGTGCACTAGTCTCATCTCTAGCCTCTATTCTAGCTAAAAGTGCACGAACATCTACTAATTTGCGCTTTATCAATATATCGATGTATTTTTCTTCCCAATACCAAAAGTTGCATCCATTCTACACAATAAAAATTGAAGTTAGTACAACTAGTCAAATTCGAGAGCACAACCGAAGCTAAAGTAGCACATACCCCATCGTTTGAGCACTTGAAGAACACTCATACGGGATGTTCCGGTGTTGTAGACACAACGCAAGACCTTCCTTGGGCAGTTGTCACACTTTATGAGTAGCAACGGTGCGCCGACAAGCCTTTGGGCCAACATCAAACCCGGCCGACGGCCGTTCATGTACCTGTCGGCGAAACGCCGACGGTGTAGATCTGAGCGGCTAGAGGCGGAGTCAGTACCTGCATGCGGCCATGCGGGCTTGCCGGGGCCTTCCGGCCCGGTGCCCGGCCAGTCCATGGCACGACACGGCCCCCCGTCGTCGGGCAGCTCAAATCCCGCCGGATCTGCTGCAAATCCGACCATCGGGTGCGCAAATCAGGTGGTCATGGTTGGGTAGCTCCGGGGCGTCGAGGGAATGGGGACTGCGACAAGGGTTGGCGAACGCGCGGCCGAGCTGCACAACGGCAATGGCGGCGCTGGTGGCGGGGTGCGGCTGGAACCCAGGGGAATAGAAAAAGAGAGGTCTGCGTCCCCGACGGATGGGCCAGGGGAGGACATGGGTAGGCGCCATGCGTCGTCCGCGCGTGTCCATTCGGCCGCACACTCGGCCCAAACGGTCGGGAATGGGTCAAAAGCGGACAGAAAATGGATGACGGTCCGTTTACGGCCGCGCGTTGGGAGGCCTGCTTTGTTCATTTACCCCCAAACGGACGCGGGTGGACAGAATGGGTCACGTGTTGGAGTTGGGCTAAGAAGCAGAAGGCCAAGTCTCCATCCTTCCTCCTGGCCATGGCGTTGCCAGCTGGCCAGTGCCTTTCCGGCTTGGTAACTTTGGGTTTTGAACAAAAGCATGTGGGTTTGATCCCCTGTTTCGGTACAGATGGTAGAGTCGAATGTGTGTCCGATCCCCTGGATTTTCTTGTTGTTTATTGAGTGGATGACCTTGTTTGACAGATGGCAATGTCAAACTCTAAACTTTGAGTGCATTGTACTGTGAACTGAATGTTCAGTTCAGTGTTGCATGTTAACTGATTTTTCAGTTGAGACATGTGTGCTCACTTGTATTCCTGATTCCATTGTTGGCAGAGTAATTATATTTGACATCTAGTCTATATGGCTCTAGTTTAGTTGGTTCTAGTTTAATTTATCGCAACATTGGTTCTCATTTATGGCAACATCGGTTCTCCACTCTCAGATTATATGTGTCGTCTAGTCTAGTCTGCTAGTACTCTCTTCCATGCTCGGATTATATAATACAATATGAAAAATTGTTAAACATCTAAGCAATGAAACTCTGTTTGTAGTTTCTCATTATTTAAGCAAGGAAATTTGGAGCTAGCTTCTCATGCATCTATCTTTTCATCTAGTTATCTTTCTTCGGAAGCCTCGAGGTATGTGCAAAATGCATCCATTAGGTTGACGAACCGTGCCTCTCCAAGTAAATCTATTAGCGGAGAAACATTGGAAAGATAGACACACGGACATGACTCTTCTTAGTATAGAAGCGTCCCTCCACTAGCATCACAACAGTGACTTAATTAGCACAGATGTTAACGAAAAAAACATAGAGGCACGACTGTGACTCTTCTGCATTTACCACTGTGCCTCGACTAGGGTTCAGGGCCGTGCCTCTCTCAGTAAAGAAAGGTGTTAACTAAAATAACTAAAACATAGAGGCATGACACTGGGTCTTCGTAAATATAGGACAGTGCATCCACTAGGTTGACGAACCGTGCCTCTCCGAGTAAACCTATTGGCGGAGAAACATTGGGAAGATAGACACATGTACGTGACTTTTCTTAGTATAGCAGCGTGCCTCCACTAACATCACAACAATGCCTCAATCATCACAAATGTTAACGAAAAAACACTTGGAACATAGAGGCACGTCTGTAACTTTGTTGAGGGTAACATCGAGACTGCTACATGAACGCAAGGGACAAGAACCAACACTAAACAATAACATTTCTCAGTGCATACATTTCGAACACAAAAAGCATGGTCTTGCCTTTACTTTATGAATAACCGTGCCTCTTGTATCTTCATGGACGTGCCTTTACTTTATGAATAACCGTGCTTCTAGTGTCTTCATGACCCTCCTTCTCAGAGTATACATTTGAAACAAACACGCACACCCATGCCTCTAGTTTATGTATAATTGTGCCTCCGCTAGCTGCACGGTTGTACATCTCTGAGTGACCATGTCAGCCAAAAAATACGGAACACAAAGGCACGCCCATGACCCTAATTTATGTATAACGGTGCTCTGTCCCAAAAAACCAATTAGAACACAGGTGGACAACCCTGCATCTTCTAAATACATAGAACAACAATGAACAGGTGGGCTCATATCAGTTTTATATATCTAAATAACAATATGTTCTACCATATATTTTTATATAACATTTGTGTTGGGGAACGTAGTAATTCAAAAAAATTCCTACGATCACGCAAGATCTATCTAGGAGAAGCATAGCAACGAGACGGGAGAGTGTGTCCACGTACCCTCGTAGACCGAAAGCGGAAGCGTTATGTAACGCGGTTGATGTAGTCGAATGTCTTCATGATCCAACCGATCCAAGTACTGAACGTACGGCACCTCCGTGTTCAACACACGTTCAGCACGATGACGTCCCTCGAGCTCTTGATCCAGTAGAGGGTCGAGGGAGAGTTCCGTCAGCACGACGGCGTGGCGACGGTGTTGGTGATGTGATCCGTGCAGGGCTTCGCCTAAGCACTACGAGAATATGACCGAGGTGGTAAACTGTGGAGGGGGGCACCGCACACGGCTAAGAAACAACTGTTCTGTCTTTGGGGTGCCCCCTGCCCACGTATATAAAGGAGGGGGAAGGAGGAGGCCGGCCCAAGGGGGGCGCACCAAGAGGGGGGAGTCCTACCAGGACTCCGTTCCTAGTAGGATTCGCCCCCCCCCCCCTCCTTCCTTCCAACGGAGAGGGGAAAGGGGAAAGAGAGGAGAGGGAGAAGGAAAGGGGGGCCGCACCCCCCACCCCTAGTCCAATTCGGTTTGGGCTTGGGGGGCGCGCGCCACCTCCTGTGGCAGCCTCCCTCTCTCCACTATGGCCCAATAGGCCCATTAACTTTCCCAGGGGGTTCCGGTAACCTCCCGATACTCCAAAAAATCCCCGATCTTCTTCGGAACCATTCCGGTGTCCGTATATAACCTTCCAATATATGAATTTTTACCTCTCGTCCATTTCGAGACTCCTCGTCTTGTCCGTGATCTCATCCGGGACTCCGAACAAACTTCGGTCACCAAAACACATAACTCATAATACAAATCGTCATCGAACGTTAAGCGTGCGGACCCTACGGGTTCGAGAACTACGTAGGCATGACCGAGACACATCTCCGGTCAATAACCAATAGCGGAACCTGGATGCTCATATTGGCTCCTACATATTCTACAAAGATCTTCATCGGTCAAACCGCATAACAACATACGTCATTCCCTTTGTCATTGGTATGTTACTTGCCCGAGATTTGATCGTCGGTATCATCATACCTAGTTCAATCTCGTTACCGGCAAGTCTCTTTACTCGTTCTGTAATACATCATCCCGCAACTACTCATTAGTCACATTGCTTGCAAGGCTTATAGTGATGTGCTTTACCGAGAGGGCCCAGAGATACCTCTCCGATACTCAGAGTGACAAATCCTAATCTTGATCTATGCCAACCCAACAAACACCTTCGGAGACACCTGTAGAGCATCTTTATAATCACCCAGTTACGTTGTGACGTTTGATAGCACACAAGGTGTTCCTCCGGTATTCGGGAGTTGCATAATCTCATAGTCATAGGAATATGTATAAGTCATAAAGAAAGCAATAGCAATAAAACTAAATGATTATTATGCTAAGCTAACGGATAGGTCTTGTCCATCACATCATTCTCCTAATGATGTGATCCCATTCATCAAATCACAACACATGTCTATGGTTAGAAAACTTAATCATCTTTGATTAACAAGCTAGTCAAGTAGAGGCATACTAGGGACACTTTGTTTTGTCTATGTATTCACACATGTATCAAGTTTCCGGTTAATACAATTCTAGCATGAATAATAAACATTTATCATGATATAAGGAAATATAAATAACAACTTTATTATTGCCTCTAGGGCATATTTCCTTCAATTTGTTCTACTTCACAGCCTATAAATAACATCACTGCGGCAAACGGCTGAAGATAACAACAAGCATCCCATCACACTCTTTGAAGGTTATGAGCACCAAGTTGCTTACTTCCATAGACGATGCCTGAAGAAAACCACTAAAACATTCCTTCTTGAACACCATTCTACCACCCAAGCCAATAAAGTACGAACAAGGAATGCTCACATATATATATCATCATCGCGATTCTCCAAAGTAACCTCAAGAGTCAAAACGCCAGACCTAGGAACCGACACAAATTCCTTCAAACTCCTCACAACCATGCTAGGAATGACCTGACAAAAACATCAAGCTTTTAGAATAAACAAAATAAAAAGCAATAAAAAGAGGAAATAAAGAACAAAAAAAAATAGAAACTGAGAAAAACAAAGGAAAATAAATCTGACCATATCATGACCATTAACATTCAAGGAATTAATCCTATGAACAAAAGGACAACAGAGTATGTAGTTGTCATCGAAGAGTCGTCGCGACATGAAATACATTTGCTGATAATTGAGATCGACACCATGAGTGTAAAACCAAGTGCCAACAAGATCCTTCTCAGAGTCACTCAAATCCTCAAGTGCTACAAAATCAAATTTCACAGGTTCAAGGCAACATAAAATCATGTGACATTGAAACATGCTAAATACCTCCTTACAAATAAATCTTACCAACACACGATAAAGGGGACAACATATCTCCATCCCGATAAAAATCAACAACAATCAATGTTCCATAGTGCTCAAGCCTAACACGATGACGAAGACCATAATCAGTCATCAATCGTTCCCAGGAAGGACCATGGAATTTGTTGGCTTGCTGCTCACCCAACCATGGCTAAACAGAACACCATATAAGTTACCCTCATAGGTGTGAAGAGGAAGATGAGTATCTTTGTCACCCCTTCTCATGGCTAAAGCCCTACACTGCTCAATGTACCAAGCAAGATGACTCTAACACCGCATGGAATATACTGCAAAAATTGTAATAATCATCATAATCAGAAAAACAAGACCTAGAATAATTTCCATTCAAAACAGCATCAGCAGCACCAAAAGAAATAAGTGTGTGTGCCACCGCAAATTTTAACGCCAATTATAGAACAAATATAAATTTTTATCCTTACAACACGCCTCGAACATCGCCGATCTAGCACCACATTGAACAGATCTACAGAAGAATCAAAAGAGGAAAAAGGGCCACTTGGCATACGGCTAAAAGGGCAAGCCATACCTGCAAAGAACACATTGATTATTAAGAATTTATTACACAACCGAGTTAAAAGTTGACATTTGATAGTGTTGGAAGCCCCGCCCATAATCAACGCATAAATCTCCATTGCCCGGAAATATAATGGTAAAATTAAAGGAAAACAAAACCGGAGACAGGGAACCAACGAAGAACACAATTACCCCCTAAGAACGTCGGCATGCGGTACCAGCAATGGCGCCGGGAACTCCAACGAGGCGGGGACGGCGACGCCGGCGAAAAAGGAAACAGAGAAAATGGCCAGCTGGCCGTGTGTGTGTGTGGGGGGGGGGGGGACGCGAGAGAGAAACAAATCACAGAAACTATAATACAAAACATAAATGTTTAGGGATTTAAGTGAAAAAAGGGAAAACCAGAAAAAAAAACTGAAAATTGGAAAACATGGGAGCGCGACAAGTGTCATACACATAGCGCCCCAAAATAGTCTAAGGAGCGCTCCATGCGTGACACCCGTCGCGCGCGGAGCACCCCACCTTTGCAGGGAGCGCTTAACTAGTGATTTCGGAAGGACTAACGCCACACCTAGTTATTTGCTTTGATTGATCAGCCGGACGGCCACCTCGCCTCCAACAAACTACGTACCCTGTATCGTGTGGGCGAGGCACAGCACGGAGTCAACGCACGCCTCCTGGGTCATGCAGCGGCAGCACTGGTCGACCAGGGCGGCATACTCAATGAGCACCCACAAAAAAACACTACCGAGAACGCGCTGCGCAGAACAACCAGGGCACGTCAAAACCAGGACACGTCAAAACCAGTGGCGAAACCGCGCAAAAAAAAAGAGAGAGAAACCAATGGTGAAGCAAACCACCTTGGGCGGAGGCTGGCACTGCACGACTGCTATCTACTAGTTGTAGCAAGAGAACTACTGTACTACCTACTACCCTTACCGCCACTCCAGACTACAGTCTGCAACAATCAACACAACATTAAATTAATAATCATGCCATCAGGTTAAGGAGAATAGAACATTCTTGCACCATTATGATTGAAAAGAGTAATAGTTGTGGCTACTGTCAGCCACACCGCAACCATTGTCTCACTCGCATGGGCTTTTAACTTCCTTTACAAAACATGATTCAGAATTATTGCGAAGTTGAGCTTAAGTTACTGCTACTTTGCTACGACATCCCACGTTTAGCACATCCTGCACACTGAATACTTGAATGCAGGTACATGATTGGGGGTAAATTGCAAGATATTGCCAACTCCTGCACAAACAAAGAGACCATGAGACGACTTCTAACCAAGGATTCACTCGTACAAATGTATTTGCCTTGAAAATGTCAGGTGAACAAACTAGGATACAAATAGCAAGAAAAACAAAGATGAAACCATCCAATAAACCGTCTTAAATTCAAGAGAGAAAACTGAACCTACAAATATACTTTGTCCCAAGGTGCCCGGGAACAAACTAGGATACAAATAGCAGGCAAAACAAAGATGTTCACAAAGGCTACTTGCCAGCAAAGGGGGGGAACTACCTAGTATCAAATTCACAAAGCAGCATAAAACATATATTTCCTTCCATGCATGCTCCATACGATGCACAACTTGAAAAACTTGGAACTAGAGAAACGGAACCCATGGCATTACCTTCGTCATGCCTTCCTTAGCGCTTTCAACAGCGTCAATGCCACTGTACCAAACATCCTTCTGGGCTGATAATTAAATTTTGGCTGCAGAGTTCCGCCCATGAACATAGATGCTTTGCCGGTTGACTTATCCGAGGTCTTCTCCTTATGAGCGAAGAACTTCACACTAAGCTCTGATGTTAACACTGATCTTTGAGATTGGAAGAAACTTCTCCTTGCAAATTTGAGCTCCCATCCCCTGGGATCTTTCTTCACTTTAGGCTGGTCAATCAAGATCTTTCTATATGTTAGAAATCCCCAAACCCCACTGCAAATGTTATAAAATAATAGTTGGACTATAATAGAAACCTAAGCTCTACTCGTAATATTTCATGGGACCAGATATTATTGGCAAAGATACACCACTTAACAATTTAACATAATCAAGTAACATGCCCATGGTATTAAATCTATAACAGTTGTCACATAATTTAGTCATAAAATCACTAAGACTGTAAAGACCATACATGTTGAAATATAGCAAGTGTCAGTAAGACTTGTCCACAAAACAGTACACTTTAAACCGACATCCTATAAACAAAAAAAACATAAATAGCCCTGGTTTCTTGCATGAGGGCTTGGGAAATATGTAATGAGGTATTTCCATCATTCGAGTATCTTTACCTTTCCATTTCGCAGACAAGGCACTTTCAGACCTGCTTTGATCCTAGCCATCTCCGCTGTTTTCCATCACAGATAGTTAGTGTTTAAACTCACAATTTCTGAAAGACATACTTCAATCAAAACACCCACCTAATTTGTGAGGTAGCTCTTGAGAGGATAGCACATTCCGATAGGGGTGGCTTCAAGAACAAGAAAAAAGATGACTATCATAAGTATGCAAAAGTTATGATCAACTAAGAAATGGAAGGGGTGTGTAGAGAAGTACAGATTTCCAATATCTATGCCATCTCCAATAGAAAAAAATCCATGATCCTTCAGAATGAGCGTAACATGTTCAAAGACCTCCGCATGGGCCACTTCCATGACACAGGGAATCTGCGTGACATTTTTTACACATGAGAGAGAGAGAGAGAGAGAGATGAGGGAAAGTATTGTTTGCAATGGAAACACAAAAAATTAGGTTGACAGTAGTATCATTATGCATGAAAAATATTCCTCACAATTCTAACAAAATTTCCACTAAAATACAGGCACAAGAATAAAGATCAATGTCTAACGTGTTATGTATTTCGAACGGAGTAATGCAAGTTTAAACAAAGGAGAGCTATTCACATTCCTAAAAACATGTACAGAACACACGTTATGAAAAAATATTTGATTTCGTAGTTAGTAAAACATGAATGTTCATCTCAGTTCCTAGTACTTAGTCATTATATGTTGTAACTTGTAAGCATCACAAACGTAACAGGAACAATGATCTATTCAGGCACCATGCCATCTATAAAATGCTCGATAACAATTAGGTCCTCAGAAATTGGAAAGGTATGAGTAATCACACTTTGTTATACAGAATCAGATTAATTCTGTGATATGCACATATTTCGTAGAAATAAGGAAATTATGGTATCATAACTGCAACTAGTTTGTTACCTTTGGATGAGACCTTATGTAAACATCAAGAGCTTCACCAGCTTTGAAAATTACATGAACAAGATTCAATGTAACATCAAGAAGCTCCTTTTTCACCTCTAGTGGCTCCATTTCCAGTCTGTTTTGGCGCATCTTTATAGCAGTAATGTTGTCCACGACAAAGTTAGTGATAGTACCAAACCCATCTTTCTTACTACTCCCACATCCATTGCAGGAAGATAGCCCGCGGATCTGCTTTTGAGCTGCTAGGAGCAAAACAGCCGTATGGACGATCTTCCCATCTACTATGTACTTGCAGAGCTCATCTAACAGATCATCTGTGTGTTTGGCTAGCAGCCTAGTTGTATCCAAGAAGATTTTCTGCAACACAACGAAAATGGAAGAAAAACTCAGTTCAATTTTTAAACAAAATCAAATTTTCAGAACTCATCTTAAATTGTTGTTGTTAAATTAAAATTTAAAATGGCATAGCACATGGACATACATATACAGACAGTGTAACACCGAGAACTGCAATTTTTGGAAAGTGCAGTTATAAGAACATAATGTCCTTGGGACTTCGGTATTGCTATATCAGTGGTTTGAGATATATGACAACTTCTTTTATGCGGCAAAACAAGTAATTTGTGCAAGGACAGATGCGAAACAAACCATTTCAGGTAAGCACAGGATGTGGATGAGCTTGAGGATATAGTTGATGTCTGCCTGGCTGCAGTCCACACGCTGTTGACTAGGATTTAGACTGTCCTCAAGGTACTTATGCATGGAAGTGTTCTCAACCGCAACATGGAGTGGGAGTAGGTCAGCAGGGACTAGATCACCAGATGTGCGTAGATTGGCAGACGCACCATGGCGCAAGAGCAACTCAATCATATCAACAGAGAACATATCAGCAGCTCGGTGGAGGGAAAAGTACCCATATTGTGTCATGCAGTTGGGATTGGCTCGGAAACCATGAAGCTCAGGATCATCACCAACCAAGACAACTTTGGCACATCGCACTGCATTAGACACGATTATCTGGTTTAAAGTTTCTGGCGTGATGATGAAACCCCAAGACATGGCCCTTCCATTCTCATTGAAGAAGCGAAGGAAAGATCTGACATTATCCTTTTCCAAGATTGGCACCAAGGCGGGTAATATATCGAAGAGCACATCATTTACGAACTACATTGATCCATTCACAAATAAGGATGAAAGGAAATCAATTAACAGCAATGTTCGAATAGACAATTTAAATACTCAGAAGTTCTGGAGGTCAACTGCAAAAAACCTGCGGAGTACGATCTGGTATGATTATATTGGTTGCTCTGGAGTTAGCAAGTATAGCCTGTGTTTTGTCCATCCACTGTGAGGGAGTATGCCACCGTCAAGAGCTGTGAGATTACAGGAAGAAACATTTTTTTAGAAAAACATTGTGAAGTTAGTTAGTTGCTGCACCTCCTTGACTGATGCGATATGAGCAGCCATGTCAGCATCGCATGGACTAGGATCACGTGGAGGGTAGGCAGGATTCCAAGGATCGTATAGCCCATTCATGGATACACCATGTACACCTTTACGGTTGTCTTCAGAACAAGCCGTTGCTGTTGCCTCCTTTTTGCGCATTGCCTCCATTGGTGCAGACCAGGCCTGTAATGTCAGCTCCCCTGTTCGTTCCAAGACAATACCATATCTTATTAGCTTCTGCATTTTGTAGAGAATTTGTGCTAGGAAATACAAAGCTAGAATGCCAGACTTTACAAAGAAACCTGGTACTACGCATAAACATGGAATAATAATAAGTAGTACTAAAAGATGGTACTGGTATACTTTTATGTGTTGCTCTCACTGTTCCAAAAGAAGATACACAAAATAATATTCGAACAATGCAACAACCACCAGTTGCTTTAACTTGTAACAATATCATGAGCATATCATCACTACATAAGCATAGCATCACTACATAACTTAACTGAACATGAGCATATCATCACTACATAAATTGACTGAACATGAGCATATCATCACTACATAACTTGACTGAACATGAGCATATCATCACTACATAACTTGACTGAACATGAGCATATCATCACTGCATAACTTGACTGAAGCATAACATAGACATAGAAAACGGGAGATGAACAACCAAAAGTTAAGTGAGGCATACACAAATCATTTACATCAGACATCAGTTCTCTATTCATCAATGATCAGTACCTCAATGCCACTGAAGCAGAACGAAAGAATTGAAATTGCGACAATACAGCGGGCTTTCAACTGAAGGCCAATAGTCAAAATTTGAAATATAGTAGTAATTGGTCTACATTATTTCTTTGTGGTAGTTACTATGTATTTTTCGAAAATATAGAAGGAATAGAAGTCAAAAAACAAAATATAATAGTAATAGACATAAAAATCATTTCTTTATGTCAGTTAATATGATATTTCGAATTTCCACTACTGTACACCTTTTACCGGTAGGTTTTATATGAAAAACCACGGTATTCCATCTATTTCGGACAAGCCCGTGGTATTCCAATTATTTTGACAATCATGTAAGCTGTAAACCTTTTGCTTGAATAAACAGGACAAATACAACTTTGAGGTCAACAGAATGCTAACTTCATGCAACACGGCATGTGGAGTAACATCCAGTACGTGCAACAATAGAACAAGCAGCAATCATGAATACACAATTATTCTTCATCTTTCTAATTCAACAGTTCAGATATACTCGTACTATACTAGCACGGAGTACTCTTGCTAGTCAACAGCAGCCAAATCTACAACTGGATGAATGGATCCACCACAGACTGGAGGCTCCAAGGTCGATTTCGCCGGAGGCCGACCACAGATCTGGCCAGGAGGGGGAAAGAAATCGGTGGCCAGGGCTAACAAAACCTAACCCTAGAAACGATGAGGAGAGATGAAGAAGAGGCGGAGATACCGCCGTCAAATGCCGACGCAGATCCGCCGCGGCAGGGAAAAGGGAGAAGCTACGCCGGAGAGCGAGCGAAGCTAGGGTCGCATGGGGGTGAGCCGCGGCGCTGATAGACGACGGGGCGAGAAAATCGCGTGCCGAGTGGAGTTAAGAAGAAGAGGACGGGGCGAGAGAATCGCGTGCGGCGAGGTGGAGAAAATTAAACTTTTGGTCCTTCAAGTCTATGACGCACAACAATTTAGTCCCATGGCGAGATGGTATTCAGCCACATGACTGCTTCGTCGCTGACGATTCGGGCGTGGCTCCAAAAGCCCCGCTGGACGCGGAGGCACCGCCCATTCATTGTGTGGTGTATTTCCACGCAAGTTTCATCGAAGTCCTACTTCGGCAACCGTCGGTCCTGTATCAGACGATTCCCCATATCCTCTCTGGTCGTCGCCACAAGCGCTCTGCCCAATCGCGGCTCCAGCGGTGGATCAAGCACGTTGTGGCACTTCAAACGATCCTCATACATGAGAATACGTAACACTCTACGGCTCTACGGTCCCTTCGACGGTCGAGCGCCCTGATGCCCCTGCGTGGCGCTACACTTTTGCGGTAAACCCCTCGCTTGTTTCGAAAACAACCCGCGCTCCCCGGTCCACGCGCCCTGCCCCGTCGTTGCCGGTTGATGGGGTCATCCGCTACGGGTAGGGTCAAGGAGCAGACAAGTTGGACTAACCTAGGGCCCCACATCAACAGTCATTAAGGCTCCTGGGCCACAAATACAATCGGACGCGCTCCAAAACATATTTCACTCGGACGCTGTCAAGCCGCTCGCCCACATCGCAGTCACTCGGCTACCCCACCCGCACTCGGCTAGGGGGGATGAAGAGACCACGTGGGATCTGAAGCGTCCGAAGAGCACAATGCCTAATGTTACTAGTAATTAGATCTTCAGTTACTCCTAGTAACGCCTGTAATCAACATCATCATCAATTCCTTCACAAAAAGGGCTAGCTCGAGGGGTGGCGCACTCCATATAAGCCACCCCGTAGCACCTGTTGAGGGGTTCGCAATCTTTTGTAATCATCCGAACATAAAGAATACAGCTCCAACAACTCGAGACGTAGGGTCTCTACCTCTTCTGAGAGGGGTCTAAACTCGTAAAATCTCTTGTGTCACGGTTGCGTCGTAGCTAGACCACGCTCCTTTTTCCTACCCCTCTCTTACTGTCAGATTTGTTCCCACGACAGTTGGCGCCCCCCCCCCCCCCCCCGCGCGTGGGGCTGTGCCTCTAGCAATTTCAAGTGTAGGTGGAATTTTCTTCATCCATCATAGTTTTCGGCGGCGAAATGGTATTCAGCGACAAGATCCGTTTCGGCTCCCTTTGCTTCGTCGCTGATGATTCGGCGTGGCTCCAAGAAGCCCCGCTGGACGCGGAGGCACTGCCCATCCATTTTTTTTAGCATCAGTACAGACACAAGCGCTCATATATACGCGCATACACTCACCCCAATGAACGCACATACGTACACCCTACCCCTATGAGCACCCCCTACAAACGCTCATATATAGCATCAGTACATAACTTGACTGAACATGAGCATATCATCACTACATAACTTGACTGAACATGAGCATATCATCACTACATAACTTGACTGAAGCATAACATAGACATAGAAAACGGGAGATGAACAACCAAAAGTATACTTAAGTGAGGCATACACAAATCATTTACATCAGACATCAGTTCTCTATTCATCAATGATCAGTATCTCAATGCCACTGAAGCAGAACGAAAGAATTGAAATTGCGATAATACAGCAGGCTTTCAACTGAAGGCCAATAGTCAAAATTTGAAATATAGTAGTAATTGGTCTACATTATTTCTTTGTGGCAGTTACTATGTATTTTTCGAAAATATAGAAGGAATAGAAGTCAAAAAACGAAATATAATAGTAATAGACATAAAAATCATTTCTTTATGTCAGTTAATATGATATTTCGAATTTCCACTACTGTACACCTTTTACCGGTAGGTTTTATATGAAAAACCACGGTATTCCATCTATTTCGGAGAAGCCCGTGGTATTCCAATTATTTTGACAAATCATGTAAGCTGTAAACCTTTTGCTTGAATAAACAGGACAAATACAACTTTGAGGTCAACAGAATGCTAACTTCATGCAACATGGCATGTGGAGTAATTAGCTATATTGGACAAGTTGGACACAGGAAAGTTTTGCATCAGAAATAAGAATTCATACAAGATAATTTGCATCACGATCACGATAATTTTTACAACACATACAAGATAGGAATTCTTCATAGAATCATAGCATCACAAATCATATAACCGAAACAAGTAAATGAAAAAAAATCTGATGTATAAGTTCAACAATGATACAAAATGAAGTTTGAGATTAGTAGATGCATGGTGTGATGTACGGACGTGTTAAACCTTGGATTCTTGGCTACTTTCCACTGGTTGGATACGGAAGATTTGACAAGTGAAAAAGGCTGTGTCACGCCGTTGCCATATGAATAGGATCGGCGGCAGCAGGGCGGGGAGAGCGAGCAGAGGCGGCCGGGCGTGCGAGGGCATGGAACGGCGGCTAGTAATTTCGCGTACTATAATCCACGTATAGGGTAATCGCACGAGAACGCAACTCCCAGGCCAGGGGACCAGTACCAATCGCCCATCCTGGCCCGCTAGTGGGCTTCACATGGGCCTTTTCTATCTCTACTACCATCGCCCAGTGTTGGCCATCGCCACCTTCCGCAGCCGACGATGTCGGCGCCGACCAAGTACTCAGCCAACACACCTGCCTGCACCAAGGGAAATTCTATTTAACAAATATGTGTGTGCTTCATTGCTTCCCTAATCCCTGTCAAATTTGCATCTTTATAACAACGGTCTTCACTGTCAAATTTGCATATTTACAACAGTGTGCTGATCAATGCATAATTTTTGTACAAACCATAATAGATCTACCTCCTGTGACTTCAGCATGAATTTTAACGTGCATCAAACTGGAGCCCTCCATCATATTGTTTTAACAGTATAATATTCGAATCTGTATGACAGAATGAACAAAACCCTGTATGATCTATTTTTAACCCAGTCCAAGAGAGAGGAGAATAAAGTCCCAGTCCAAGAATATGAAACCAACTCATTTGTTTTAACAATATAGTATTCAAATTTGTTTTAACATTCAGGCTCTATGGATGAATCTGTGTCGACTTGGCATGTAAATGAACCTATTCAGGACATAGTCAAACTTAGCATGTAAATGATCTATTGAGGACATAGCCATTCTCTTTTTGATAGTTCTTGGAGGGTTTTGGTCAAGGAAGTGAAATACCTGGACTGGGTTTTTCTTCTGCACTCTCAAGTTGCCCATGATGTGCATTTTCTTCCCGGGCAAGACTGCTTGTAGAACATCTGAAAAGGACAAAATAATGTCTCTCAGGAAAATATGGTGATAACTGAAACAAGACAGAGCGTTCAAATGATCCGAACAATAAAGTCATGATTTTCAGCACACTAAAAAGGCAACAACAGGTTTATGACTGAAACAAGGGTAAATCCTAGAAGACCAGGACCTCTGTTGTCTAAATAGAAGAAGAAAAGGGCCTTAAGAGCCCTTTCACGCATATGTTGCACCGGTCACGTTATCCAATGCATCTAACAATGAGCTTTCTGGAAACTTGATGGTGTTTAGGAAATTATACAATATTACAAGCCGAATGATGCAAGAATGCTCAGTGCAGCTCGGAGATAACTAACAGTAAGTTGCAATTGTTCATGCCGTTTTTAGGTACAAAAACAGTCATCAGTTAAATAGCAACACTCATCAGACACGGGAATTAATCGTGAAGACCTCACTGCTATGGTTAGTTATTAGCCCCACTACCTCATCTTTTGATAAGACGATTTATGTTGTTTTTTGCTTGTGATGCTAATGCTTTGTTGCTTTGTCATTTATTCATGCAACAGCTGAATTTGCATCGCTTCACATGGAACTAAAATCTGATAAGTGGAAGGACCTAAACATCACAACATGGCCAAGGGAAGAGTGTATTTAGAGCAGACTGCAGACATATGGGTACACCTTCCTACCTCTGAATTTTTGTATGTCCCCATTAATCGTATTACAAAGGAGGTGTCCGCAATTAAGAATAGAGTAGTACAAATGAGAGTAGATGACATCATAGTTAAGGGTCTTCGTCATCAGCACACTACTCATCCATCATGTCAACCTACAATAGCAAAGCACGTCTACAGGTTGTTTTGGCAGACTTTGAATACTAGTCGAAGGCACGTGCTTTGCACGTGTGCGTTGTTGACTAAAATTCTAGGCAAACATGAAAACTTTAAATAAAAATGAAGCACTTTTTATATGGAGTTTTAGCTTCGCAACCTCTTGCCGAGTTACAATGTTGATGAACAAATTTGATTATTATATTTCCAAAACATGTCAAGAGTAATTTTGGTTAACACTTGACAAACTTAGAGTAATATTCTCAAAACAGTAAGTCACATCAGGACCAATTTTTTTTTCAAAAAGTAATCATCTACATGCATTGTACTCCCTCCGTTCCTAAATATAAGTCTTTTTAGAGATTTCACTATGGACTACATACGGAGCAAAATGAGTGAATCTACACTCTAAAATATGTTTATATACATCCGTATGTAGTTTGTAGTGGAATCTCTAAAAAGACTTATATTTAGGAACGGAGGGAGTACTACATAACTTGGACGTGGATGGAATATAATGCATTCTACCATGCATATCCAATATTTAGGATCTCCCGCAAAAGAAATTCCAATGTTTAGGACTTCACAAAAAAATGGGTATGTGTCATCGTAAAATTTGTGAGGATGGCCGTTCAGCTCATCGACCTTCTGTTTTTTTAACATACTGCTCGACCATTTTTTTAAGGGAGACCCCTCGACCTTTTTGCGTCGTGCCTTAGGCTAAAATGTGGTTTTGGGCCAACAGCGTAACACTCGGCTATACGGGCCTGGAAACTTGCCACTGGGCCAGCTGTATGGAGGCCCACTCAGAAACGCCAACACAGGTCAGTTCCCTGCCTCTATGTCGAGCGGAAAAAGAAAAGAATCTTCTCAAAAAATAAACTGTCGAGCTGAGCAGCACTGCGCCGCCGCCCCTCCTCCTGTCTCTGGCCCCGCGGCCCGCCGAACGCCGACCCGAGGACCGCGAGGGCGTCGGGGAAGCGCACGACCCGGACATCCTGCAATCGTGCTCGGCTGCTCGCCTCTCCCAGCCCAATCGTCATTAGCAGCCATGGCCTGAATCCGGCAGCCACGGCCTCAAACAGCACACCCCGACAGGCGGCACACTTCATGCTTACACGGCTCCTCCGCTATTGCACCGGCGAGTAGCACCGACCGTAGCATCACTGCATCAACATACGGTGGTCAGCAGGCAGCAGCACCGTGAGTACTTCAACTTCTCTGAATTTCTGATTTTCTCCAATTAAAGAATGGAGATAAGATTGATCGGTGTGATTTTTTTTTTTTGAAGTCTGAAAATTTGTTGATTTGTAGGTTCCAAAAATAAAGAACAAGTCTGGTGATTGAAACATGTGTGCACCCATTCCTTGCTTACAAAAGAAATCCCGGACGGAGGGAGTAGAAGCTACACTATCTATGCTGATGTTTGTAAATTTCCTTCTTGGTTTATCTCCTGTGTAAGTTCCTGCAAATTGGTAGAGGGCGCAGTGTGCTAACTCATGGTCTTACTGCCCAGGCGCATCAGATCACTATTAGTAATCTATGGATGGGGCATGTCCCTCCAGTGTTGAGTTGGCTTGTAATGACTCTGTAACTCTGATTCCCTATGAGTATTCAGAAAAGGAAGGAAACTGACCTATGCCCACTTCTGTTGACTTAATGTTTCTGTTGTACTGTATGTTAAAACTGAAAAATGTATGTTTCTTATACTTGTGAAGCCCAATGGCTATCATAAAAAATGATATCTTCTCACTTATGTTGCTGGATTTCTATTATATGCTATAACTGAGAGAAGAATAGTAAATCTATAGATTTAAGTACTGTACATGCTAGATTATTACCCCTGTAAACATATCTTTTGGTCTAAAATTTTCATAAGGACAAGCTAATGACTGAAACCCTATCTAATATTATTTTTCCTGGGTACTATTTACATGAATAGAAACATATTAGAAACATCACACTACAGTACACAGCATGTACATGGATTATACCAAAACATCCCTGTAGACAATATTTTTTGTGCTTTTCCCTGATGGGTCATTATCCTTATTTGGCCTTGCAAGTAATCTACTCCCTCCGTTCCTAAATATTTGTCTTTCTAGACATTTCAACAAGTGACTACATACGGAGCAAAATGAGTGAATCTACACTCTAAAAAATGTCTACATACATCCGTATGTGGTAGTCATTTGAAACGTCTAGAAAGACAAATATTTAGGAACGGAGGGAGTAGTTGTTTGTCTTGATGTCCCTCTAGACAAAGCAACATAGAGTTGTCCATGAGAAAACACCGGCTCAGGAAGATATACGCCAACATTTGGGATGGTTTGACCCTGGGCTTTGTTGATTGTCATGGCAAAACTAAGCCGAATTGGAAATTGTTTCTTTTAAACTTGAAGGGGAGAACATCATCCTCTGATGCTGGGAAGAATTCATTTGCATAGTGTTTTTGGTTTCTGCAAAAGGATCATTCTGCTCTGCAATCACAGCTACTATCAAGGCAAGCGATCAATAAGGATAATAAGTAGAAGATATCGGTTTAATAAAAACAACGTACGTTGGTTCCCTTTTGGTGAAGTCGTGGAGTGAACATTTGTAATATCTCTGAAAGGAGCTCGGCCTTCCATCTCTTGGGTTTTACTGGACGGCTCGCGGTTATGACTTTGATTCTTGATTGTTATAAGTCAGGTGTTTTCGGCCACAACCTACAGTATATAAGCATTAGACCATTTTTTAGGTTGCCAAATCCGAGAAAAATAATTAAAGCATACTCAAATTTGCAAACAGCTATGAGACATGAACAGAATCAACATGTGCTTTATATTCAGATAGCACTGCCTTTTATAGTCTACCAACAGAGCTGCTTGGACAAAAGCACAAACACCTTGCGTGCAAGAAAAGCAAAAAAAATCAACAACTACAGCAGATCAGTGACTATGTATTTCATATAAATCTATAGCAAGAAGGATCACTTGCGCAACATTCGCATGCAAAAGAATCATCACAGAATTCCAAAGGAACAGATTAGGATGGGACACCTAGAGAAGGAATAGCTCACTTGTGGTCAGTCCGTCGATGGCACTATGGTGAGCTGGTTGTAGTAGGATGTCCAGCTCTCATGAACCTGGACTCACCAGGCGGCAAGAAAATTTGAACTAAGTCAGAGCTTGCAAGGAGACGATGGTGGAGCTGCAATCTGGATGTTGAGGTGATTCGAAGGATCTGGGGCGTGGACGGCGGTTATGAACTGGCGGAGATCATGGTGTGTGACGTACACGCTAGAGAAATTTTATACAGAGCATATGGATGTGGTGGTGAAATCAGCGAGGCTGGCGCCTTGGCGGGGAATCGATTTGCTGGAGCCTTGGTGGGGAATCGATTTGCTGGAGGCGAGCGTGGGTTGTGGAGTTTTCCAGAAGGGGCCACTGAGTTCTCAGGCTTTGGCGGGAATAGGTGGGAGGCGAATCCGAGTAATGTGGGCCGTTCGATCTGATAAAGTGGACGGCTAAAGATGAATCCATTATGTAAGTTGGTGGGCAAAACATGCAAGAAGAATGTAGATTCAAATTTCAAAAACTTGTGTACTATAATAGTAGAGAAACACATTAAATTTAACAAAGTAGATAATTTGATGATAGCTAATTCTCTCAAGCAATTATTTCAGTCAAAGTTCAGTATGCACACAACTATGTTCAGTTCACGCAAGATTTAGACAAAAAACAGTCACATATACTTATCCTAATGGGGATCTCGGATTCCTCACCGTCTACGAAGTATGCTGAGCAGGGGGTACCCGGCTGCGCTCATTGTTGCTGGGACGGCGCGAAGTAGGAGGCATCGATGGCCTCCTCCAGCCGCAGTCGAGGTGGGGAGCCTCTGCCGGATCCCTCCAAGGCTGCCCGGTGGTCGGTGCCGACGATCCGTTGGAGGCAAAGCTCATCCATGGCGGTCGGAGCGGAGCCGTGGCTGCGGACTAGGCTGGTGGCGGCGAACGGGTTCATCGTGGGGCTGGAAAGCGCTGGGGAAAAGGGAGGCGAGGTGGAAGCCGTAGGCGGCAGATCTGGGCTGCGTGAAGAGAGGTAAGGGAAGGGCGGCCGCCATGGACCGGCGCGGTGACAGGAGGGGGGTGGGGGGCATAGATCAGCGGCTGGGGAAGGGCGGCCGCCATGCACCGGCCAGGGGTGGGTGGTCGTCTCGCCGCCGGTGGGGATGTAGTGGAAGAGTGGCGGCCGTGTTCTGTGAGTGGAGTGTTTGCTCCGGTTGTGTAGTGAGCGAGTGGAGTGTTTGCTCCGGTTGTCCGATTTCTTTGTTTTTTACGGCCAAGTGTTTACTAAACTGGTTCGGTCATATATCAATGGTTGATCTTGAAGGTTTTATAATATGTTGTATTAGAGCATCCACGGTCTGACCTCTCAAATCCGCCTCGTATGTTCAGGTGGGCCGCCCGGTCACAATTTTCTGACCCAGACAGGCCCCTAAAATGGCCCTCAAACACCTGGTCTGACCGGCAACCCCATATCCAGCCCAAATATGGGGCATCCGGGCACGCCTGCCACGTCGGCATGACAGCGTGGCCCACACGGAAACGCCCGGAAACCCGACGGTCCGACGGACGCCGTGTCCGCTGTGTGAACACCGCGTGACGCCGCTCTGGCTCGCCGCCCAAGACGAAATCCGGCTATTTAAGCCGGCCGGGGTCCCGCAACCGCACCACCAGTCCGAGCCCATCCACCTCCTCCCTCTCCCGCTTTGGCGCTCTGCCCACGGTCGGACACTGCGTCCACGCTCCGGCACTCCGCCATGGTCCGGAGCAAGATCACCTACCATGCCATGCTGACGCCGGAGCGCCGCTACGAGATCCAGCAGGCAGCAGCAAATCCGGGCAAGGGAAGCCGCGCGCGCCGCCCGCATCACTGCCAGGATGCCTCCGGACTCGCCGGAGCCGGAGGAGGAGCCGGGGAAACAGGAGGAGGAGGAGATGGCTCTGATGGAGGCGGAGGAGCCGGACCAGCAGGTGCCGGCCTTCAACAGGGGGCAGGCGGTGGCGAAGTTCGCCGTCGCCCAGTTCGACGAGATGACCGAGCAACAGGCCATCCCGGAGTCCATCCAGGATGAGGCCTATGTGGAGGCCAAACCGGGCGTTCCTCCGGGCAGGCGGAGTCCGATGCGCTCTTCACTGAGCTCGACGCGGAGATAGGCAGAGGAGGTCGGAGCGGAGCAGCCGGAGCTACAGCTGCCGCCCATGCTGTCGGAGCCGGGCATGGAGATCGTCGTGATCTCTGACGAGTAGTAGCTACGATCGACGTAGTACGTAGGTTCTATTTCCTTTTGCATGTATTTGTATGGATATAAAAATCGAGTATGGGATGTTCGGATGCAACAAGTGAAATTTGAGGTGTGCCCCACTGCCCGCGGAAGCGCCCGGGCACGTCCGCGGGCTTTTGAGGAGCCGGGTTTGCCATATGTGGTTGTAGATGCTCTTACTATTTGAATTCTAACTCTAATTTATTACTTAATATGATCATATGACATATTTCAGGACAAAATTAGCTGTCATTTAGTGGACTCGAAACTAAATGATGATAATATGAATGATGATAATATAAGAAATCGACACTTATCCCATGGATTGTATGATTCTGGATAGACTCCCTAAGAATTTACCTACATCGCACACATCATCAAAACTTGAGCTTAACCTAGCAATCGTTTCTTCTTTCACCATCTGTCAATCCAAAAAACGACGACTCAATAGATAAATTTTGCTTGTGCATCAACAAGCTTGATGTCCTCCCTTTGTTGTAGTAAGCCACATTTTCTCAGATCATTTTGTGCTCTAATATACTCTTGTGTTATTAAAATTGACATAACTGCGATTTCACAGGAGTGAATGGGGAAAAGCTATAATCATTATCATATTAGTTTAAATTTCAGATAAACAATAAGGACCAAATTAAAGAATGATGAATACATGGATGCTGATTGCTTTAACATTGTTGTGTGTAGCGTCTCATTTGTTGGAGACATCCCAGTTTACTACATGGTTATTTGGTTTCTAATTTCATGCACTCATGGTGCGATGATGGGCTACATTTTCCAGTACACAGGGTGATTATTTATACCATACTCATTTGTATATACGTTGCACATGGTAATTTTTTTTAAATAACAATGTTGTATAATGCATATGTAGGATTATATTCGACTGAGGAGGCAAATTTTGGACATGTTTTGAAGTACAAGGGAATGAAGCTCTAAACAATATTATAGCCATGGAACGAAGCATTCAGATTGCATAAATACATGAAACTTTGAGAGAATCATCGTCAAAGAACAAATAGTAGATATTGTTTCTAAATATTTTTGTAACTAATTATAATACATTTATGTGACTGTGAATTTTATGTGAAGACATGTGTTCGGATTCACGTCGTGGGCACGACACACATTTAAATGGTTCGGCAAAGAACTCGCCATACAAGAAATAAGATTAAAAATGTTTTATTATAGATTATGATACGTGCGTTGCATGTGCACGCTTACTAGTTTCTCTAAAATTAGCATCGAGAGATAGGGGGGGGGGGGCAAGTATGTATAAACCTGAGAATACGCGCGTGTGTATCGCTAATTGCGTAGCATCACTCGATCGTTAGGGGGCAGCCCCCCCCCCCCCCCCCCCCCCCCCCCCCGTCTCCGCCACTGCCGCAGATCTATGAACACCAACAGAGTGGTCACGCACTCCTGAGTTACACATCATTTCTTACAGCAAAACTAATAAAGCAAGCAGCAATAGACCGAAACAGGCGAAATAATGTCACTGGTTAGACAACAGTCTAACTGTTTATTGGGCATCAGGTAATGCAACTCAATGCCAAGTGGCTACAATAGTACTGTGTTCCACATGTTCTCAAATTGAGTAAATGCCGTGAATATGACAATAACGTGTAGATGGCAATAAGAGGTAATAACATTAAGAATTTCTGTCAAACAGAAAACTGAATAAAATCTGGTTAAAAACATACCTCTGTACATTGGACTTGAGCCAAAGAATATGGACTACAACCAGACGGAACCTATTCTTAAGTTAAAACTTGACGTGGACGAGAGTATCAACAAAGGAAGGAGACAAGATAAAGGTTATGGACGAGTCTTGCTCACCGGTGAAGCCGCCGCCATTGCTTTCCCACCGTGTGGCCGTCGAATCTTCACCCGACCTCGTCCCCGTCCTCCGCGAGCTTCAGACTGACGCAGACCGCGTCGTGGGGCATGTCCAGCTCGACCATGAGCTGGGATTGGAGGCGCAGCGCAACCTGGCGGGGAGTCGGGAGAGGTCAAGCCCATCGCGTGTTCCCGAGAGACCTCGCCGACGAACCCGACACCGCTGCGGTTGCCCGAGCCCAGGCCTCCATGCCGGCGGCGTCGCGACGCGGACCGGTGGTGGGGAGAAGGTGAGGGGAAGAGGGAAGGGGTGGAGGCGCAGGCTGTGGAGCGGCGCGACGAGAGCGAGGAAGAGCAGGGGAGGTTGCGTGCCGTGACGGGTCGAAGAAACCAGGAAAAGCAGAGGTGCGGTGTATCTGAGAAAGCTACTCCTCCACGTCAAGATCCAGCCGCATCGCTCCTTCCTGCACAGTAAATCGCTGAGGTGGCTAGCGCGAACGATCGCCCTTTATGCGACTGTTAATGGGTTTAATTTCACCAGCAGAAAAGGTGTGAGGAGGAGGAGGAGGAGGCCAGCTTGCAAGTTGCAACACGTCTTTATAAGTACCCCCTCTGTCTCGCTCCTTTCTTCCACCCCGGCCGGCCTCTTTCAACTCAACCACGAAAGCTAAGCTAGCCATGACTCCTTGCGACGATAGTTTCCTCGAGGGCTTTGTGTTCGGCGTGGTGGCCATCCCCGCGATGCGGGTCACGGCGCGGATCCTCGACCTCATCGGCCACTTCATCGCAGACAAGATCCAGGCTTGCATGGGCGGCGACCTGGAGCAAGGAGCGGAAGGCGCAGGCGGCGCGGCGGTCTGAGGTCAGGATCGGGTCCAGAGCCTACCCTGGCTGGAGACGTGCAAGCTAAGTACTATCTAGGTTTGCGTTGCGTGTGTCTGGTCATTCGATCAGAGCTTCTGTATTACTGTAGTTGTGATGGATCATGGAGCTAGTAAATTAGCAGCAGACATGGTAGTATTGGTACGGTATGTATGCTTGAGCAGCAGGCATTATTATGTTTGTAATAATGATCTCCGGCTCCCGGTGTGTTTGTTTCTCCGCCGATCTTCTTAATTTGGCGATACATAAATAGCAAGCAGGAGCTGTTTTTCAGTTGCGCGTTGTGCCATGTTTGCTGCTGCTGCATTGTCAGTCTCTTCTGTAAATGGTCGATATATCACCTACGTCCATCTCCAAAGCGCATGTACAGGGAGTGTGGTTATGTGACTCATGTGGATGCAAGGATCGATGGAGAGCTAGCTTAGCCTTTTTCTCTTCTTTTCTTGAGGGAAGAGAGCTAGCTTAGCTAGGAGCACGTACTTGCGCGTAAAGGCAAAGGCTTTGCCGAGAAAAGAGATTCTACCATGCACGGGAGATCCCATGCATGGCTCAGCGGTGCATTCTCTTGGAGATTAGGATGCATGCATGTTGGTCCCCGCTCAAGCCATTCTATTGTATATTTCATGTTCAGCAAATGTGTCACATTAATCCGTCATAAATTATGCCATACGATGACCACTAGCAACCTCTCTTCTATACACACACAATAGTACCTCACCTATCCATACTTTTTCATATAATTTCAAAGCTTCAATCTATTTTATTTTTTGAATTATAATTCCAATTTATGACCCATTTACATATTTGAGTTCCTTGTGATTAGGACTTTGAAACAAGACCACGTTTGAATATATTTTGAGAGCTTTTAAGGTTTGTATTTCAAACATGATGAAACTCTATGAAACATAATGATGCAATCTAGAACATGAAAAACCTAATACTAAGTCTTAAGTGTATTGACACTGAATGAAACATTATGATTCGACGTCGAACAGATGAATCACAGTGCAACATTTGAGATTTTCAGTACCTTTATATTGTAATGCATGTGTTTATGGAAGGAGAGAGTACATGAATAGTGCACTGTACTGGCTTGATGATGACGGGTAATTTTTTTTGCATAATATCTGTAGCATTTCTGACGCAACATTCAATGGATATGAGAGTATAGAGATAAAGAAATAATTTTAAACATCTTAGTGCAAAACGTGGCATGGATCCCACACAAAGCATTAGAGCATCTCCAGCCGTTGGCCCCCCAGGCGGCTCGTAAAATCGCCGCCTGGGGGCAAACCGGCGTTAAAATCGGCCTAGGGGCTTTAGGGTTCCCAACCGGCGGCCCTAGGGTCGCCCCCGGAAGGCGTCTTTAATATTTTTTGAAAAGAAATTAGGCTAAAATTCAGTAAAACGGGACAAAGTTTCAGCTAAAATTCGACGAACATGACATTACTTAGGCGACTTAAATGGTTTTTTACATAGGAAACTGAAATACTTAAAAAAAGGCCGCAACTACAGGCCGAAGAACGCGCTGAGCGCGCCGAAGTCGCCGCCGTCGCTGCCATAGCCGTTGTCATCGTCGTCCTTCTCCTCCTTCACGCGGCCGCCCCTGCTGGACCCCTGCCCGGGGTCGCCCTGGTGGACCGGTGGCGGCACGTCGTCGTCGCTGTCATCGTCGAGGACGACGACGCCTCCCTCGTCGCAGCCACGGCGTCGAGCGGCGAACTGCTCATAGGCGCGGCACTGGCGCTCCAGCTCCGTCCACGCCCAGTCTTCGCGCGCCCACTTCAATGTCGCCGCGTCGGAGAGCCCCGACTCCGTCTTCACGACGGCGAGCCCTAGCTCTGTCTCCACGGATGCGAGCCCGGCTCCGTCTTCACGACGGCCGACTCCGTCTTCGGCTTGACGAAGCGGGGAAGAGCCGAGGACGAGGCGCGCCTGCCCTCGTTGATGACAATGCCAGCGCTGCGGGTGCGCCGGCCGAGCGGCGTCTCCGTGGGCTCGGCCTTGACGCTGAACAGCGCCGGCGACCCGGAGAGTGTGAGGAGGAGCGGGAGGAGGAGGAAGAAGAGGACACCATCCTCCTCGGCATCCATTGGCCGCTGCTCCGGACCTGGGCGGCAGGGTACGTCAACAGCGGGTCGTTGCCGCCCTCGAGGTGCTGGAGAATGGCGTCGAGCGTGCGGCCGGGGGCGCCCCACCACAGGCGGCGCCCGTCGCTGTTCTTGGTGCCCCGCACCACCGGCGCCCCGTTGGTGGAGGCGAGCCGCTGCGTCTGCCGGTGATGGAAGTACGCCGCCCACGCCTCGTGGTTGCCGCCGGCGTACTGCGGGAGGGCCAGCTGCTCCTCCGTCAGCGACGCCCGCACGCGATCGACCTCGTCGGCGAAGTAGTCGGGGCGCACGTTGACGTTGGGCAGCGGGGGATGGGGACGCCGCCGGCACTGAGCCTCCACCGCCCGGACGCGCGCATGTCGGGAGGCGACGGGATGTTCGCCTCGAACATCAAGTGGGCTTCCCACTCGTGCAACGAGCGGCGGCCGAAGCCATTGGCCGCCGCGCCATTGCCGGGGAAATGCTCGCCCATCGTCGCGGCTGGGCACGGGGAGAGAGGGGAGGAACGTCGGTGGCGGTTGCGCACGGGGAGAGAGAGGCAGAGCTCGGCGGCTGTGGGTGGTGTGTGGTCACAAGCGAGGGGGAGGCGTTGCTTTATAGCGGCCCGGGGGTCGGCACCCTGTGTACGCATGGTGGGAGAGGGGGCGTCGCCGCGCCGCCCGTGAGGAATCAATGAATGGCTGACCGGCGGCAGCCTTCGCTTTGATTCCTCGTGGGAAACCGAGGCGATGAGGACGACAAGGCTCGGGTGTCGCTGACTTGGCGGGCCTGCCGTTCTTTCGCGCCAAAAACGCTTGCCCGGCACGCCGGGTTCGGCCTGGGTCCGCCGACGCCAATTTCGGTCTAACCCAGCAAAAAACAGGCTCCTGGGGACGCGACTGGGCTGATTTTTAAACGTCGGCACTGAAAACTGCCTGAAGGGACCTGTTGAGGACGTGGCTGGAGATGCTCTTAACTGCTCAGCCATGCACAGTATCTCTCGTGCATTGTAGAAAAGCCGGTCTCAGGCTTTGCCCAAGCATGGATACAATGCAATGCAATGCATATGCATGCATGGATGCTAGCAAGATGCCCGTGACCTGTGGCTGTGAGCCTCTTTTACCAAGAAAGAAAAGGAGGCCCCGCTCCTTTGCTATCTCCGGATATTGCACAAGGCCACCAAACTCTTTGCGGTTCTGTTGGTGGTCTTCCCAGTCTTAGGCCAACTCCACCATGCGGTCCCAAACGGGCGTCCATTTTATCCGGATTCTGTTCGTTTGGGTAGGGCAATGGGGTCGTGTCCAGGCGTGTCCTGGGATGCGGTGGCCGTGCGCCCAGCGCGCGGCCGCATACGTTTGCCCCATCCTGTCCGCGTCTATTTTTTTAAAAAAAGAGCAACGTTTCAAATGCCAAGCCCTAGTTCATCAGGCCAGCGGCCCTAGTTCATCACGTCGGCAAGAGAGCCAGCGGCCTACACGTCCATCGCCGGCAACTCAGCCAGCGGCCGGCAACACAGCCAGCCTCCAAAATGAATAGTTGTCCTCGCCGGCAACACAGCCGGCCTCCAAAATGAATGTTTTTCTCGCCGGCACACAGCCAATGGCCCAGCGGGCGGGCGGCACCCATGCCAGCCTCCAAAAAGAACGGCCACGGCCGATTGGACGACCTAGTTTAGGCCGTCGGCGTCGAGCATCTCCTTCTGCCTGGCCTCGAACCAGGCCCTCGTCTTCTCGCTCATCTTGGACAAGTCCACGCTCATGATCGCAAGGGCCACCTCCTTCGCTTTGGTGGCGGTATTGGTGGCCTCGATGTCGAGCTGCCTCTGCCTGGCCTTGACATTGTCGGCCTCGATGTCGAGTTGCCTTTGCCGGGCCGCCTCCTCCATGTCGAGCTGCCTTTGCCGGGCTGCCTCCTCCATGTCGATCTTCCTCCTCTTGGCCGCCTCCTCCATCTCAAGCTTCTTCCTTTGAAGGTCTAGGTATTGCTTCATTTGCTCGTCCTTGCTTTGCCGCTTCTTCTCGTCCCTCACATCCTTTTGAGATATCATGCCATGCAAAGTGTCATGCAATGCCATGGATGAGGCATCACGTATGTCGTCAACCTTGGAGTTGGTCTTGCCCCTCGGCCTCTTGCACGCCTCGCCATCTCCACCTCCGGCGAACTTGGCCGTCTTCATGCCTCTCTTCCTTTGAAGTTCATGGTATTGGTCCTTGAACTTAGGGCAATTGTTGATGATCGTCCAACAAGGCGTAAGAGTGAATGGCTTGTCATTGTGCCGGGCCTTGAATGCCTCCAAAGATTGAAATGCCTATACCACATGATCAACAACAATTGAACATGGAAACATGAAAGGAAGATGCCACGCTTGCTTGTAATTTGGTAGGGCTCAAACATCTTCCTTTCATGGAATGTTTTGTGGACTCTCGTCCAAAAAACAAGGCCCTTTTGTTGCGCGCCGGTCCTCGGATCTTGGCTAATCTCCATCCAACATTGGCAAATTAACTTGTCCTCATCTTGTGTATATGAACCCGTGCAAATGCTCTTCCTCCTCTTTTGTGCTTCCGCTCTTTGGGTGAGCTCGTCGATGAACAATGGCTCGCCACTAATATCAACGTCATTGCCTTCTTCTTCATCACCATCACCTTCGCAATAGATGTCATCGTCTTCATGCCACGAGTCACCATGGTCGTAGTCAGCACGGTCGTCAGCCTCTTCATCAGGGACGTACTGGGCGCGGCCATCCTGACTTTGGGTCTCGTCGGGGTCGTAGGCACGGCCCTGCCCACCCTCGAAGATCACGTCCTCCATGTACTGGTTGTAGAAGGGGTCGTCGACCGGTGGCGTTGGTGTTGGCATTCCGTCAAACAAGACGCTGGGGGCCGGCATGGTGCCCGTGAACAGTGCCCGTGCTTGCTTTCTTAGCATCTCGACGGACAGCCGGCCGCCGCTGCTGGACCCAGGCGTGACGTTGAGGTCGATGACGGCCGAGGGGCGCGGTGTGGATGGCGCGATCACGCCAACGTCCGGCGACCCCGAGAAACGGGTCTGGCCGTCATGCCTTGGCGGAGGGAAGACGGGCGACATGGGCGTGGTCCGCGACGTCGGTGACTGGCAGTGTGGAGGCCGGGCGACCGACGAGCCTGTGCTCGTCGGGCCGACGGCCGTGGCAGGGAAACCGTCCGGACGGCCCAGCCAAGCATGAGGAGGGCGCGCGCTTTGTTGACGATGTCCTCCTTCTCGTCGAACGCGGCCTTGCGCCGCGCGGCCTCCATCGCATCGCGCTCGGCGGCGAACTTGGCCGCGGCGGCATTGACCTTGACGACAGCTCTCCGGCTCATCCTCTTCGCCGATTCCGCGTTCAACTTGGCGATCTCCTCCGGCGTGCACTCCGACCGCGGCTTCCTTGGCGCCTTGGCCGCCTTCTTCTTCACCTTTCCGGGTGGGTCGACGGCCAGGCCGCGGGAATTCGGCTGGGCGTCGGCCATGGAGGGGGGAGGGAGGGGGCGGCGTGAGGGATGTGGGAGGGTTTGGGGGAAATGGCGCCAAATGGGGCGTGGGGGAGGGGGTTTTGCTTTCTCCCACCGACAGGCGGGCCAGGGGAGGACAAGCGCGCGTGTCCCGCCCGTCCGCGCGCTATCTGTTTCACCCCAAAATCGGCGCAAACTTGGGCCGGGGATGAGTCGAAAATGGACAGAAAACGGACAAAAGTCCGTTTGCACCCGCGCGCTGGGCCGTCTGGTTTGTCCGTTTTACCCTAAACGGACGGGGCCGGACAGGATAGGGTCACGCGGTGGAGTTGGCTTTAGGCGTTGGGACTTGGGAGGCAGTGGATCCGAGATCCGAGAGGTACATGGTTGTTTATCCATCTGACTATGATGCCGCTGCCGTTTTAAACGACGCTGCCGATGAGCGATGAACCATCTGGTGATGCAAATCCTTGTGTCTTAGTAGTGACGAGTATCCGTGACTAAAAAAACAAAGGAAACTAGTAAAGAATCATAATTCATGTTCCAATTCTTTAGAAGGGCGCTCCAAAATCTTCTTGTTTCCTTAACATTTTCAAGGGTCGGTTGTTCTTGGTTAAACTAAATCTTCAGGAACTCTCATGTATGTATGCTCACAAATCACAAATAGATTAGTCTCTTAATCACTTTTGTCGTCAATACTTCAAAACCTCAAAGGAGGCACTAGATGCACTTATGAATGTTCTTAAATACAGAAAACGTTCTATAAATTTTTTAAAGTTCTCAAATTTTTTTAGGTTTTCAAAAAGTACTTTGAATGTAAAAAATGTTCCTGCATACAAAAAATATTGAATTTTAAAAATATTCTCAGAAATCGGAAAAAACTTCTCAAATTAAAGAAAGTCATGTTTTCAAAAATATTTTAAAAAATTATTTTTTTCGAAAATTGTTCTTTAGTAGTACTTCCTCCGATTCATATTACTTATTGCAACTTTAGTACCACTTTATACTAAAGTTGTACTAAAGATGCGGCAAGTCATATCGATAGCAGGGAGTACAAGAAATATTCTCAATTTTTAAAGAATCCTCTTGAATTTAGAAAATGTAATGTATAAAATATAAAATAAAACTGATTTTTTTTAATTTAGGAAAAATGCCAAACTAAAAAATAAAACAAATTAAAAAGGTAGAGAAAACGAAAGTAGAAAAGAAACAGAAAATCAGACTGGAACATTCTAGAAGGTCTTAAAACCAAGAAAACATGAGTCATAAACCTTCCTGCTAACTAACTAAATGGACGGCCCTGTTATAGCATCTCTAGCAGACCCCTTATATCGCGCCGAACAGTAAAATAATCGCCGGTTTACAGTTTTGCGGGGCGTGGCAAATTCTTTCCTTCAACCTTTAGAAACATGGGGCAGGAGGCCGACTGGAGGGTGACCCCTATCACTAGCGAGATTTGGCATGAGAGACATTTCCGCGTGACAGTTCCCGCTCTCACTTCCCGTCGCCGCCATTAATCTTTCTCCACGCACTCCGGACCACCTTCCTTGGCGCTGTAGCGCCGCCATGGACGCCTCCCAGCCGTTTCCCATCCCCGTGGACGTCATGGGCGAACCAACCCCTCAAGTAGATCTCGTCGCCGGCCGTGTCGCGCCCATCGCCGTTCAAGCCTCCACCGCCCGTACCCCCAAGCGCCAGGGTAACATCGTCGTCCAGAGCGGCGCTTCCGCAATCACCGCCGAGAAGGCACGCGCCGCCCGCCGCCGCTGCCGCTGCTGCGAATCCGGTGCATGCCGTCCCTACCCAGCAGGTGAAGAGGCGCAAGAAGGCAAGGGTGAAATGCAAAGGCGGACACAAAAGGTACTGCGAGCACCACGCCACCACCTCCTCTGATCGCCACCCAAGAGCTTCCCCTAGGACGTCTGCCGACGACGCAGTTGTCGCCGCCCCCGAGGTGTTCGACGGAATGGGCGCAAGGTATGAAACTTTGATTTTCTTTTAGTTGTTTGCACTTTTCGCCATTGCGATTGTTCGTGTCTTGTGGAGCGAAATTGTAGCGCTGATTTGCATGATGCGATTGCCGAGTTTGTGCGCATGTTGGACGACAATGCTTCGATGGCGGTGGTGGAGAGTGATGATGATGATGATGGTCATGGAGGTGGTGGTGGCTTCGGTGGCAGTGGTCGCGAGTGATGAATCATATTATGTTTTACCGTTCGGCTTTGCTGGGTCTGTTCTGCCGCAGCCCGCCAAAACACGTTTTTCGCGGCCTTTATACTCACTTTAAAGATCCGCTCGATAAGGGGTCTGCTAGAGATGCTCTTTGTCGCTCGCCTCGCTGTCCCTTGCATTTGCTCGAGTCCCTATACACTGCCCATGTGCGTAAAAAATGTAACCCTAAAAAACGAATGTGCGTAAAACATGTGAGTCCCAGGGTGCTTGGGCTGGCCCATTATGCCCCCAATCGGTTTTTTTGGAGCATATAATCCATACTTTAGCACCCGGTTCACTGTAGCACCTCACTCTGAATACTCCTAAAAAAGCACCTGTCTTTGAACATTTTAAAAATATGAATATATATGCTGAACTTTTTTTTGAATATGCATTGAGCAATTTGTAATGTACGTTGAACAATTTTCAAATGTGCATTGAATATTTGTGTAATGTACGTTGAACATCTTTTTAATACACATTGAACATTCATAGTATTCGTTGAACAAAGTCTTAATATATGTTGACTTTTATAATGCATGGTGAGATTTTTACAAAATACCGTGAACACTTTCTTAATATATGAATTATTTTATAATGCACACTGATTTTTTATAATACCCAAAAAATAGATAAAAACAAAAAATAAACAGAAACAGAAACAGAAAAAATAAATAGAAATAGAAACAGAAACAAAAGTTGGTCTGACAGCCACCAGATTGTGCGGTGAATTCGCTCCTAGACGATGTATCAGTTTTTTCATCTTAATAAGCTAGCCACGATAGCCTTCCCTAAAAAAAGAAACAGAAAAAATAAAATAGAAAACAGTGAAATCTAACCATGGGCCGGCCCAAACTGAGGCGTCGGGGAAGGGGCACCTTCAGCGAAGAGCGTCAAATAGGAAAAGCCGAGTAGGACTATATGGCAGATTGATCCATTGTTTTGAGGTTTTTTTTTTTTGCGTTGATCGTTTTGATTAGTTGGGCCCCTGCTGTATAAGTGCACTTTTAGGCTCGGATATACGTGCACTACCAGTTTTTCTTTTTCTTTTTTTTGACATGGTTATTACCGGGAATTACGTGAATACCTGCTTCGACTCAAACTCGGCCACTCGTACGCTGGTGCCCTCTATCTATAAATACTTAATATACGAAGTCTACGGTCGCAACTCACAATCGATCGATTTCGAGCGAGTTGCTGCCGTCCACCGATCGAGTAGGATGCGCATCTATTTGCCTTGGGACCTCGATGGCTATGCTACAGTGGGACGTCCTCGTCCCAGTGAGGCCGAGGAGATCCCCAGCGACATGCTACAGGAAATCATGACGAAGCTACCGACCAAGGACGTGGCCCGCTGCTGCTGCGTCTCCAGCGCCCTCGGAGACCCCACCTTCCGCAAGCTCCACGCAGCGAGCCCTGCCGCGCTGTCGGCGGAGCCCGAGTTCTTGTGCTTATCCAGTGTACCATGCGGGCTCGGCCAGAGCGTCAAGACCAGTGTCTTCGGGTTATCGTCGGACAAACCCATGTGCACCGTCGCCATCCCCGAGGGCTACTTCCTTGACAACATCTGCAACGGCCTCCTCTGCTTCCTTGACGGGGACCGCAAAGGTTAGCTATTGCCTTTAATGTTTGCATGGAGAGAGATGCAAGGAAATGTACAGTGATTGGCTGGCTGCATGCTCTGCCCTGGTTGCCAGCTGCATGCTCGCTCAAATGCATCGGAGCTTGTGTTAACGCCCGGCGATAGATGAAGCGCCAGCTCTATTCTCTCTCCCGCTTTCTTTCTCCTCCAAATAAGATTTTGCTGATGTGGAAGTACACCTTATAGCCAGCTGACTAGGACCTATTATACTTGCTCTCAGCAACATGGACAATGCGTATCATCTCTTTGCCCTGGGGTTCAGCCCGCCCACCAACGAGCACAAGCTGTTCCGCCTCTCTTTCCCGTCATACTCGTACTCCTTCGAAGAGCGGGTGGAGGTGGGCGTCTACACCTTGGGTGACGCCCGCGGGTGGCGCAAACACTCGTTCCTCTCACCCTCTAGCCCATCATCGACAAGAAATAACACTTCGGTGCCGGTGCTGTTCGACGGTAAACTTCACATGATCACCAGACAGCGCTTACCCTCAATTCCTTGCCGTTTGTAGCTGAGCACTCATCCACAAGAAATAACACTTTGGTGTTTGATTATTCTGTACTACCGTTTTGTAGCTGAGCATGTAAACAATTTCCGAACATCCTTTGATAGGAAATGCGGATAAAACGACCAACATCTCAATAATTACGATGCACACAATCATATTTTTATTATTATTAGAAGGGTAGTGGTGTTTGACAAAAGATGCTTACAAAAGAAAAGAAAACCATAAAAAGTTCAACTTTAAATAAGTTATATACTACAATTCTGGACATTGAAAAAGATGCTCCTACTTATCCATATTAATTGTCGCTGCTTTAATATTTTTTTAGAAACACGCATGAGATTTACGCGTCATTTCATTAAGAGAGAAAAAAAAAACCTGGCACAACCTCCACTCACTATCTTTGCCAGCAACCATCCCACCGGTCGAAGTTGTCACCTTGTCGAAGACCAGCAATTCCTCTCTTTCCAGATGCGGTGCATCACTAGCACAAGGTAGGAGTGTGTGCTTGCTGCCGTCCACCATGCGACGAGCGCATCACGCTGAGTAGGAGTGTGCCGCTCCCATCCCCTAGCCCGCAATGCGTTGAACCAGAGCGCGGGCAAAGGAACACTGAATTAGCAGGTGGTCGAACGTGTCCGGTTCCTGAAGGCATAACAGGCAGCAAGGCTGGTGCGGTAGGCTCCTAGCTGCAAGGCAGTCTAAAGTCCAGCACGGGTTCTTGACAACCAGCCAGGCGAAGAATTTTAGTTGGCGTCCAAAGTAAAAACATTCATAGATTTTATATTCGCCACAACCATACCAGGCGTCCAAAGTAAAGCCATAAGTCGTACATAATCTTGTGAGTACATGCGCTATTCGAGTGTATCAGAACTCTACTGAAGGTGGTTCTAGTATTTTAGAAGAAAATAATAAGTTCATTACATATGCTTGTCCCAAGCTCCTTGTGTGAGCAGTATGGGACTAAACCCATGACAAGCTTTGGTGTTTTTTTTAGTTCATGGGCCACAAGTGCACATGGGACATTGGCCACTGACCAAATGAAGCCCGCTAAAAAACCATGGACCTTGAAAGCCTCTCGACATAACGATGTAATGGCAATGCTAATCTGACGTGCAATGATTTTGGGACAATTATTGATGAGTAGGCATGCCGGTAACCGCATGCTTACAATAGTTGTCGTTGGTGCCCAATCTATTGTGTATATTTTAATCTGTACTAGCTACTAATCAAGTTTGATATATCCCATGTGCACAATGACATCACTGCCCTGCAATGGTCCCAAAATCATCTAGGACCTAGTCTTCCCTGCAAAGCATCTTAAATATGACACAGTAAGTACAGGCCGGGAACGATCGATCAATACTACTCCCTCTGTCTAGGTGTATATGTCACCTTACAAAAACCAAATAATCCCAAAACACTTGGGCGTGGTGCGTTAACTCCCACCTCGTTTCTAGTTTCGTGACATATCAATCAATAAGAGATGTGGGGTGTACATGCTTTCAATGACTTGAGACTACCAAACACGACATGCAGTAGTTAGTTCATTGCAGGCAATGCTATTAATTAGCAAATAAATATTAAATTCTTCCGTTTTCCCCTCCGCCTTGGTTGCGGTGCACAACCTAAGATGACTTATACACCTAGACGGAGGAAGTACGTAGTGTCAGAAGAGTGCTGCTTACTTGAGCAATCTCGAAACCGAGGAGGATATTTGTGACTGGAACACACGCACGTTATCAGAAGTAAACTTTGCATGTCCATGCAAGGACTAATGGTGGTCTCTTTATCTCCACTCCAAAAGTGTTGATATCCACTAAGATCATTGACTGCTGCTTATGTTTAGGTGCAGAAAAAAATAAGTTTTCCCTCCATGAAACAAACACCGCTTAAATAACAGGAAAAAAATACATCTCCCGTAGCACCACTTTCATGGATAGACATTACACTTACCATTAATATCATGACTTTATACCTCGGGTACATAGCCCCACCAGTCCACCATTTCTTGTCTTTTATCGCGTAGAAATCCCTGTTTGTCGAGTGATAAATAATGAAGTAATCAGCAACGCACTAAAGAAAATGATGTCATTTGTATAGACTATCAAAAGAGGAGGATCTGGAAATGTACGGCATGAGGATATACCTGAGTTCATATAGTGTTACTACATGGATAGCATGTACTACAAGCTGACCCTTGACATTGTCAGGACAAGAAAAAATGACACAACCCACCATGTTGTACGACACGCCTCTTGTGTAAGCAATGTATCCAAAGGACATGTATTTTAATTGTGATTGCACCCATGTTTATCGATGTTAGGTAATTAACATTTGGTCGTGAATGAAATGGCACCTAAAGTGTTTTTCCGTAACCCAATAATAACCAATTTATAGCCGTGATCCATAAATAAGGAGACATTTCCACCTCCACTCTCCACGAGGCGATAAGGGAGAACCCTCGTTCCCCACCTTCCACGCGACCGATGTTGAGGGGCTGTGGGTCGGTGATCTCTCCGGCGTTGGGTCATGGGCTGGGAACCCAAATCTTTCTGGCGTTGCGGATAAGTTATGGTTAGGGTATCGAGGTGGTGTGTCATTGTTAGTAGTGAGGGTGGCGGCGAGGCATTATAATCAAAACAATGATTTTCTATGCATGCATAAGAGCATCTTCAGCTACAATGTACAAATTTGGCCCCTCAAACGCCTGCGGATGTGCCCGTTCAGCGTTCGGGCGTGTCCGCTTTGATTCCCTAATTTTCCGTTCACGCAATCATGTCCCTCAGTTTTTTCTTATATGTCCGATCACATGCATGTGATTGGTGGAGAGAGAGAGAGAGAAAGAAAAAGAAATAATAAAGAAAGAAAAAAGATATAGGGGCCCAATCCTATGTGGCGGAAGCAGGACCACTGACCGGGCATGCCCGGGCACTCCACATACTCATCTCATATATGAGATGAATATGAGAGCTGCTGGACAGACCGGACATTTAAGGAGGCTTTGAGGGGTCTGGTTGGGTCAACTTTTTGCTTCTCTCTCCTGTTCGATCACTGGTCCCCGTGCCCGTCCGGTCAATTTAAGGAGTCCGGCTATAGATGCTCTAAGTATTTTGTGTTGCATAATGTGGTATGTATCAATAAGTAAGATCGATGGTGGATGAGAGAGAGAGAGAGAGAGAGAGAGAGAGAGAGAGAGAGAGAGAGAGAGAGAGAGAGAGAGAGAGAGAGAGAGAGAGAGAGAGAGAGACCATTGATGCTCAAAAGAAGAAGAAAAAGTCGTGCGTACTTGCACTAGCTAGCAGCTAGCAGTATTTCTTTGCGTGCTTACGTGATGCTCAAAAGAAGAAGAAGAAAATATATTTGTATTATGACTGGACGTCCGGAGAGAGGGGCAGCCAATTGGTTGGATCTAGCGATCGAAGACGGAAATAAGGGTGTGGCCGTTCAGAGAGGAGAGGAACCGGTCTGGCGATTCATGAGCAATGCTACATCTGGCCATCGAAGATTACGCAGCGTATGTAAAAGAGTTACGTAGGTGTAGCATTTTTGACGATTCATTCATCGTTTCCGTTTCGTGATTAGTAAGGAAAGGAAGCTTGGTCTGTGCTTCCTGAACGGAGCACGTGCAGAAGCCAATCGGTTGCATGCATTTTGACGACGGAGTCGCGCAGGCAGCGACGGAGTCGTGCATGTTTAGGATCGGATATATGGATCCTAATAATTACGTGAATACCTGCTTCGACGCAAACTCGGCAACTCGTTGGGTGGTGCCGTCTATAAAATACCAAGTCGACGGTCACAACCCACAATCGATCGATTTCGAGCGAGTTGCCGGCCGGCAGATCGAGTAGGATGCGCATCTCCTTGCCTTGGGACGTCGATGTCTATGGCACAATGGGACGTCGTCGTCGCAGTGAGGCTGAGGAAATCCCTAACGAGATGCTGCAGGAAATCCTGATGAAGCTGCCGACCAAGGACGTGGCCCGCTCCTGCCGCGTCTCCAGGCAGTGGCGCAGCGCCCTCGGAGACCCCTCCTTCCGCAAGCTCCACGCAGCGAGCCCTGCCGCGCTCTCGGCAGAGCCCGAGTTCTTGCGCTTATCCGGTGTACCATGCGGGCTCGGCCAGAGCGTCAAGACCAGTGTCTTCAGCTTATCGTCGGACAAACCCATGCGCTCCGTCGCCAAGCCCGACGGCTGCGGCCTCGCCGACATCTGCAACGGCCTCCTCTGCTTCGTGGACGAGCGCGATGCTCAGGCGCCGGAGCTGGTGTGCAACCCCGCCACCGGCGAGATACTGGCGCTTCCGACGGCCCCTCCGCTCAGCAACAAGGACCATGCGTATTTCTTCGCCTTTGGGTTCAGCCCGCCCACCAACGAGTACAAGCTGCTCCGCCTCTCTTTCCCGCTATGCTCCTACTCCTCCGAAGAGTGGGTGGACGTGGACGTCTACACCTTGGGTGGGTGGCGCAAAGACTCGTTCCTCACACCCTCTCGCCCACTAACCAGAGGAAATGATACTTCCACGCCGGATTGAGATCCAGTGACTTGCTGTGAGCAAGTCACCGGTGAACAGTATGGTGACTAGCTCCTCTCTCCACACCGTCCGATCAAGGATCAACGGACAGATCTGTGTGAACAGCACCCCGAGCTACAGTGACTCGTCTACAGGAGATCATCCACAATACCCCGGTCTACAGTACCGCTCACAGTGTTTCGTGCTACAGTATTCAATATGAACCGCCCCCTGCATCCAACGGCTGCCCGCCCGCCAGTTACGGCGTGACTTGCTGTAGGCAAGTCACTGGATTCCTGTCCTTCGACGCCAGTGTTGATCGATGGTAAACTTCACGTGGTCACCAAAGGTTGGAATGCACCCATGTGGCAGGAGGCTGTTGGAGTGCTGGTAGTGGATGTGCCTACCGAGACTTGTCGCGCCTACCCTCTCCCGGACGATCTCGGGACCTATCGATATGATAATCCGTTGGCCTTTGAGCTCAAGGGGCGGCTGTGCCTCGCCGCACACGTGCTCAACAGCTGTAATCGCCCCAAGGCCCTCCGCTTCTGGGTCACATGGCCATGGAGAACAAGGGATCGGACCGCGAGAAGGAGCCGCACGGGGAGTTGCGCTACAGCTTCCTTGTGCAGGTGGAACCTCCCATCCCTATCCGAAGGCCATGGAGCCGCGTGCCATGGAGTGCATGGTTTCAACATGAGACGCTCTTCTACACGTACAACGACACCTTGTACAAGTATGACACGAGGTCGTCCGTTCCTGACCACGGTCGACTGCTGCAGTGGGACAAGCAGCTCCAACGGATTCCGTCATATCAATGGCTATGGATCATCCATCGGGGTTACCGTCCCACTCTGCTCTCGCCTCACAGCTTTGAATTGTCACCATCACAAGACGAGACGATGGTGGACATATGCTCCTAAGGAATTGTAGTCTATCGTATAGGTTTATTGTCTGATTTTCTAATGAAACTTTGTATAGTGTCCCAGGAGTGAAATTTATACTGTGTTTAATTATTCTGAACTACCGTTTTGTTGCCAGGCATGAAAACAAATTTCGAACATCCTTTCATAGGAAATGCGGATAAAACGACCAACATCTCTATAATTAGGATGCACACAATCATATATTTTTTGTTGTTATTAAAATGATTAGTGTTACTATTCATCATCCAGGGTGTAGAATAAGTTATTCTTCACCCGAGGTAATATTACGGTTATTTCATAAATAAATTATGTTTCAAATACAAATAGTTACAGTCATATTGATTCACTGCGTAAAATTTGGCATAAAAAAGGTCAGAAGACCAGTAAAATTACATTTTATGTACATTTTACCCTATGTTTTTACATTTGTAATTTATGTAACATAAAATATTTTTTACGGCGATTATATATTTTCTTACATTCTCTTTTTATGTCTGAAATAAGACAAAATTTAAGGAACGTAAAATTACAGTGCATTAATGTTAAAATAGAGGGGGGGGGGGGGGGGGTGGGGTGAAGAATAACTATTCCTCATCCAGGGTGACGAATAGCGCGACCCTTAAAAGGATAGTCGTGTTTGACAAAAGATGCTTACAAAATAAAATAAAACCATAAAAGTTCTTTTTTTGCGGGTAAAACCATAAAAGTTCGACTTTAAATAAGTTATACTACAATTCTGGACATTGAAAAAGATGCTCCCTCCGATCCATATTAATTGTCGTTGCTTTAGTATGGACAGGAGGGAGTAGTTAATAGCTATATACAAGCACAAACTATTTACTGCTCAAATCACGCGGGGAAGAACCTTCATAAATTTTATATTTGCCACAACCATACAAGTCGTCCAAAGTAAAGTCACAACTCGCACACAATCTTGAGAGCGCATGCGCTATTCGTGTGTATAGAAAAGAATAAGTTCACTATATATGCTTGTCCCAAACTCCTTGTGTGAGCGGTATGGAACTAAACCCATGACAAGTTAAGCTTTGGTGTTTTTTAGAGTTCATGGGCCACATGTGCATAAGGGACAATGGCCACTGACCTAATGGAGCCCGCTAAGAAACCATGGACATTGAAAGCCCATGCATTTAAAGCCTATGGACATAACGATGTAATGGCAAAGCTAATCTCACATGCAATGATTTTGGGACAATTATTGACGAGTAGGCATGCCGGTAACTGCATGCTTACAATAGTCGTCGTTGGCGCTCTATTTACAATAGTTGTTGTTGGCGCCCAATCTACTGTGTATATTTTAAACTGTACTAGCTAAGAATCAATTTTATTACATCCCATGCGTACAATGACATCAATGCCCTGCAATGCCCTTCACTATTTGCAAGGTTATCTATCGGTAATGCTCCATTGATGAACAATGAAGTCAATGATCACAAATACTCCCTCCGTCAGAAAATATAAGAGCGTTGTTGACACTAGGGCATAGTGGCTACTAACTTGTTGGTGGCATATATGCCATGTGGTCCACATACGTAAATAAATTTCAAAATCTCAAGGTAACAAAAGAGTTCGGCTTAAGAATCAGCCAGTAAGAATGTTGAGCAAGCGTTTGGGATGTTGCGAGCTCGCTTTGCAATTGCTACTGGACCTCCTGGACTCTAGGATCAAAGAATGTTGTGGCAAATCATGAAAGACAACATGATAATAGAGAGTGGGCGAGATCAAGAGGAAGACTTTGAGTATGATAATGCAGGAACAACTGTGAGGCTCGAGCTACATCAGGCCGAACCCGAGCATTTCATGAAGTGCATATATAGATCAAAGATCGTGTGGCACCTGAGCAAGTTCGAGATGACCTAGTTCATCATATGTGGTACCTCTCCAGGGGCAACGATTTCTCATGTGAATTCATGTTTTATTTACATTAGTTGGTTTATTATCTCAACTTTATTTTAATTTTGAATTTGAATTTGAAAATTTATAAATTTGAATCTCAATTAGAAACTAAGAATGCAATGGATTGGGAATCAGGCTACAATTTGAGCTAGGATACATTTTGTCTACCAAAATAAATTTTTTGAATGCGATGATGGGATTATATTTTTTTGTATGTACACTTAGCAATTGAATTTGCTTTGCTTGTGTTTACCTATAACTAGCTTGTTTTTTTGCATGTAATGGGGATCAACTAGCAGTAGTGAAATACAACCCCCTCCCCCCATATAATGGTGTATCCGATCTATCAAGACTCTCCGTTATCATTAAGATTCGTCCAAAGTTTTTGTTAAACAACACTAAAGCTATATGAACCCATAAAGCCACAACGAAAGTCGCTGAAAGCCAAATGAAACTTGGGTCGACAAAAGATTAGTTTTATAAAGTTTCACCAATGTTTCGTTGGAGACTCAAAATATGAAATTTTAAAATTTATTGGAAACCGTGGCAAACTTGCATCGATAAAAACTTGGGTTTCAAAAAATTTCGTCGATGTTTCATTCAAGTTTCAAAACATGAAGTTTTGAAATTTTGAAAATATCTTCAACATTGATTTTGTTTGGAACATCTTCATTAGATATGGAATATGGTGAAAACAGGCGCCAAATTAGACATTTGTCTAAACCTTATTTATAACATACCCTTTCTACGTTTGGACAAAATATAAATGCATGCAATAAAGGATGGGAGGTAGGAGAGATGTTGAATGCAGGTTGATTTCTATAACACAATAGCTAAATGTTAGTCGACTGGTTTTTGGATTTGGGTCAATTGATTTTGAGAAGGAAGAAGGAAGCGCCGACGGAGATGAAGAAGGAGATGGCAAGACCGCCGGTGAGGTCTCTGGTGCCGAGGAAGAACAACCCAACTATCTATATTAGGGTAGCGGGTGCAGGTTCGCTGAAGAAGCAACCCCACCATGACTATCTTAGGGTGGCGGGTGGGGTGCTACTTCGCCAGAGAATTTTTTGGGTAGTCGTCGGACATAGTGGGATGGCCGAGGGCGGCGGCAAGACCGGTGGTGGTGGTGGGAGGTTCAGGGGAGGGCAGTGCAGCTAGGTGGTCGCAGGAGCGCTGCTGGCCGCGGGCAGCGGAAGCAGGCGGTTAGGCCTAGGCTGGATCGGGCAGGGGTGAAGGAAAAACAGAAACTGCGGCCGGAGGTTGAAGATAAGCAGTGTCTGTTTGATTTTGATCCAACAGTTGAGAAAGGAAGAGGGAGATCGACTGACCCAATTTTTTTCCCATAGCCAATCCCTTTCTGTAAAGTACATGCATTTTAACAACCTTCTGTAAAGTACATGCATGGTTCTAAATATAATCACTATGACGGTTGGTAGTGCGCATGAATTATACCAAGCTGGCCGGCGTTCGTTGCTCGGTACATTTCCGTACTTGCAAATCATGTGGACACACACCTACAGTCCAGGTAGGGTGCATATGGAGCTGGCTGGGCACCTCCCTCGTCCCAGCAATGGACGTGCTGGTCACGTTACAAGTTCAATACACGGCTCGATCGTGCAGGCAAGTTAACACTTGTTCCAACTGGCCGAGAGTGCCATTCTTGCAAGTCTGCTTAAACTCATCCTAAAAAAAAAAGTCTGCTTAAACTCACGACACGCTCACATGCATAACTAGACGAAACAGAAACAGAAGTTGGCACTGATCGCTGGACACACGCTGACACTATTTTCAAACACACATGCTCACATGCATAACTAGACGAGTATATTAACCCGTGAACTAATAAAAAGGAAAGGTGACGAAAAAAACATGAAGTCCCTAATAAGCCTCTCGATCGTGCATCTTGATCACCCGGATTATCACTGGTAGAAAAAAGCCTTTTAGTCCCGGTTCGCAACAGCCTTTAGTCCCGGCTGTGCAACCGGGACTAAATATGCGCGACTAAAGACCCCCCTTTAGTCGCGCCTCTTACGGACCGCGACTAAAGGCTTTAGTCCCGGTTCTTGTGGCTGACCGGGACTAAAGGCCCGTCCACGTGGGCGCCCGTGGTCCGTTGGGGCGGAGGACCTTTAGTCCCGGTTCTCGTGGCCAACCGGGACTAAAGGGCTCCTCCGCAGGTTTAGGGTTTTAGCCCCCCTAAACCTGGTTTCTTTTTAGTTTGGAGTGTTTTATTTCTTTTATATTATATTTTGTGTTTTATTTTAATTTTGATAAAGTTTCAGTACACATATTTTACGCTACTATATGCATATGAAATTTCAAACAAGAAGAATTCAAGAGGAATATATAATATATATTCAATCTCGGGTGACCATATACAACTTCGAACAAGTTTCCATACACAATTAGGATGGATGACCATATACAACTTCGTACAAGTTTCAATCTCGGGTATGCATATAAATTTCTTCGTCCTCGGTATAGTGTTCTCCTTTAGGATTGATGACTTCCCTCATGAAAAATCCTGCTAATTCTTCTTGAATTGGTCGGAAGCGAGCTTCTGGACTAAGCCTCCTCCGCAAGTTATCCGTCGCGTTCCGCACGCTATCTGATGCCTTCCGCTCAGTGGTGTGTCTCCGGATGTTCTCACAAACATAGTATCCACATAGATTGGTCCCCGGTGGCTGCTTATCCACATTAACTAACCTTCTGAAATCTAGCTCATGTTTGAATTCACCGACAATTTCTTCTGAGAACCGTCTCCAAACCCTACAGGGCAAAGAAAATTAAATGAATAAGGGAGTTATTAGTTACTTGATATTAGGAAATGAACGAAAGAGACCGATCGATATAGAGCTCAAATGATTGAAAATAATTACTTTTGCAGCATTTTTCTCATGTCGGCCCAACGCTTTGGATCCGAATCCATAGAGTCCATGATTAGAACTCTGGAGGTGTGAAGTTCAATATTTAGCAGAATCCAGTGGAACCTGCGGACACGTTACATGCACAGTCATGCATAACTCATCGATTAGACATACCATGCATGGAGTAAACAAAAGAGAATGGGCACAAGAGAGAAACACTCACCCAAAATGGTAAGGAAATAGAATATGACTTTTGAGTTGATGCTTTCTAAGAAACTTGTACAGGTCTTTCTCCACGTCTTCGGGGTGATGTTGTAACACATGTCCATTAACGATATGTGGGTCAATGAACCCAACATCATGGATGTTTCTTATTTTGCATTCCCAAATCTTCAATCTGCATAATAGCGTACGCAACAATATAGTTAGGACAATATATATATATAGTGCAGGCAATGAAGAACGAGATGAGGTAGAAATAAATCACTTACAGAACGTAGCAACTCAGCATAGATTTGTCGAGGTCGCGCAGATTGAACAGCTGGAACAATTCACTCATATGAACTTCTACAGAGTACCGTTTGGTGTGATGCTCATCTGTAACATCCGCATAAACATATTCTTTGTCGGCCCATGTTATGAATTGCTTGTACCAACGTAGCAGATTTCGCATTTGTGGTGGTAGACTCTTTTCCCGCGCAGGCTCGACGAGAGGCCCATTCCGCACATATTGTAATGCTATCTCACATACTGGCGCATCCTCAAGGCCTAAGAAGGCACGAAGAGTCAAACCCATCTCGGACGCTTGTTTCATGGCACCCGCTACAGTCAATCCAAGTGCTGCCGCAGCTGCTATGATCTCGGGGTCCTCTTCCGGACCGGCTTTCACTATGAGCGGGGGGATCGATTGTTTCTTCTGCATCCCGAGCTGGTCAACTTGTTTCCCGCTTTTTTTACTTTCTTCTTTCTCCTCCTTCAATATTTTTGCTTGCCTACGAAGTTCATGTCCATAGTCGTCAGGCATATTCAGCTCGGCTTGGGACGGTGTCGTCAAAAAATCCTTAGCCCACTTCTTTTGCTTCTCAGTGAATACTTGCTTGGGCTCAGGCTCTTTTTTCGCCTTCATATCCGCCTTCCATATCTCATAATCAGCAGACGCGGCCAATTTGGTTTCAGCTTCACTAAGTTCCCCAGGCCTTGGGAGGAGAGGCTTCAGTGATGGCTCCGGTACCCTTGTGGTCTTAGGTACATAAGGGTCCGGGTTAATAGTCCAGGAGCGGGTTTCCTTGCTGTCCGCCTGCTTCTGCTTCTTCGTCGGAGGTGGATTGGGGGGCGTCGTACCCGCCGGAGGAGGATTGGGGGGCGTCGTACCCGCCGGAGGTTGTGGATCGGGGGACGGCGTCGAATGGCGTGAAGGAGGTGTAGGTGAACCACCACGACCACCGCCACCGCCACCACCGCCACCACCATCACCACCATCGGAGGGGGGTGGACTTGCTAGCCTTGGCGCCTCGCCTGGAAACACTATGTACTTCTTTTTCCATAGAATGAACTGGCGTTTGACATCTCCAAGTCTTCTCTCCCCTTCGGGTGTAGGTTTGTCAATCTCCAGGTCCTCAAACCCTTGGACTATGTCTTCCACCGTGACACGAGCATAGCCATATGCAATGGGGTTGTTGTGGTGGAGTGCTCCAGGTGTACAGGGTAAAGCACTGCCGCTAGCTACCTTCGTGGAAACGTTCCCCACGGGATAATGCAAATCACATTCTTTCATCTCCTTTACATCATCCACGGGGTAGTGAGGCTCCGGTGCACGAATCTCGATCATCGGTGCACTAGCACCAGGCGGGGCATCCGTGGAAGCCACGCTGCTTCTCCGCTGCTGGCTTCCGCGATCCGCTTCATGATCTTCATGCGGCCCTGCAGCCGATTTTTCTTTCACTAGTTCATGCACGGTCTGCTTCAACTCATGGAGTTCCGATGCAAACTTCGTCATAAGATCTGCATCCCGGTCCGTCTTTCTCTTACGGCTTCTGTAACAGTACGGGTCATTGTCCTGGGAAAACCCTACTTTCCACGGAACTTTGCCTTTGCCTCGTACACGTCCTCCGTGTTCATCATTCCCGAGGGCTGTTGTCAGTGCGTCTTTCTCTCTGTTGAACTTGATCAAGCCCTCTTGAGCTTGGGTCATTGCGTCAATAAGGGCTTGGGTGGGAGCAAACTGTCTCTGCCGGTGAACACACACCCCTGTCTCCGGGTCTAGCGATCCCCCATGCCCGTACCACCAGCTTTTGGCCCTTGGGTCCCATCCCTCTGTACCTAGAGGGATTCCTCGCACCCTCAGGTCCTCCTCCATCTTCTGCCACCTAGGCTCCGAAAGGCGGTATCCTCCTGGCCCCATAATATGATGGAACTTTTTCTTACTCGCATTATCCTTATTTTTTTCGATATTTCCTTGAAATGCTCCGATTGCTTTTGCCTCACAAATTCTGGCCAATCATCTTTCAGTTTCTCATGTTGTCCATTGAAATCCGGAGTCTTGCCCTTGTTGACATAGTCACGGGTTAAATTTTTCTTGAAGTTCCGGAATGCTTCGCCCATCTTCTGAAGAGCGAACTCTTTAACTAGCCTCCTCCTCTGACGTCCACCCGGAACCTCGTTACCGAATTCATCGACTTTGTTGTATTCCGGAGGTAGAATGAAATGTTCCATAAGCTTTCTCCAGCAATCCTTTTTCGTTCTCTTGTCGACAAAACTGAAACCAAGACGTGCCTTCTTTGGCTCCTTCCATTCCTGGACGGTGATCGGGACGTTGTCTCTAACAACGACTCCGCATTGGTTGATAAACTTTGAGGTGTGCTGTAGGGGCTTGCCGGTTTCACTGACAAACTCAATGGCATATGTTTCTCCTGTTTTCATCGCCTTGGATTTGCCACGCTTTGTCGTACTCGATCCGGAGGGCTAAAAAAAGAAAGAGAGTCGCGCGCGTTAATACATATGTATTCACATTTCAGTAAGTTTGTATCACGAGAGGCTCTCAATGTATATATATACCTCGCCGGAGGTGGTTGCTACTTGCAATTCGAGATCGTCGGTTGTTGACGGTTGACCTCCGTCGACAAGACTACATCCTCTTGTTGCTCATATTCTGAGCCCGGCACATAAGGAATCTCGTTGTTGATGATGCCCATTAAATAACGTTCAGCCTCCGGATCCCTAAGCGGCTCGGTTCTATCGTCCGCCATATGTCACTCCTGCATGTAGTAAAAATTCTTTAAGTATAAAGGAATTAAAAAATAAGATTAAGGGGACATAGAGGAGGAGGAATTAAAAAATAAGATTCTTTAAGTAAAAATTCTTTTTTTCTTCTTCTTCCTTTCTTCTTCCTCTTTCTTCTTTCTTTCTTCTTCTTCCTTTCTTCTTCCTCTTTCTTCTTCTTCCTTTCTTCTTCTTCCTTTTTCCTTTCTTCTTCTTTCTTTCTTCTTCTTCCTTTCTTCTTTCTTTCTTCTTCTTCCTTCTTCTTTTTCTTTCTTTCTTCTTCTTCCTTTCTTCTTCCTTTCTTCTTCTTCTTTTCTCCTTCCTTTTTCTTTCTTCTTTCTTTTGGTTTTCATTTGGTTTTCATTTTTTTCTTCTTCCTTTTTCTTTCTTGTTTTTCTTCTTCCTTTTTCTTTCTTCTTCTTTCTTTTTCTTCTTCCTTTTCTTTCTGTTTTCTTTCTTCCTTTTCTTTCTTCTTTCTTTCTTCTTTCTTTTTCTTCTTCCTTTTTTCTTCTTCCTTTTTCTTCTTTCTTTCTTCTTTCTTTTTTCTTCTTCCTTTTTTTTTCTTCTTTCTTTTTTTCTTCTTCCTTTGTTTTTCTTCTTCCTTTTTTTCTTCTTCCTTTTTTCTTCCTCCTTTGTTTTTCTTCTTTCTTTTTTTCTTCTTCCTTGTTTTTCTTCCTCCTTTTTTTGTTTTTTTGTTTTCTTTTGTTTTTTCTTCTTCCTTTGTTTTTCTTCTGTTTTTTGTTTCTTTTGTTTTTTCTTCTGTTTGTTTTTCTTGTGTTTTCCTTTTTTTCTTCTTCCTTTGCTTTTCTTCTGTTGTTTCTTCCTTTTTCTTTTTTTCTTCCTTTTCCTTTTTCTATCTTTTTCTTGTTTTTCTTCTGTTTTTCTTTTGTTTTCTTCTTCCTTCTTTCTTCTTCTTCCTTTTTCCTTTTTCTTTCTTCTTCTTCTTCTTCTTCCTTTCTTGTTCCTTCTTCTTCTTCTGCCGGCGCGCGGAGGACGGCAGGCAGGGCCAGCGGGCGGCGGGCGGCAGGGCGTCGGGCGGCGGGCGGTGGGCCGGCAAGGGCGCAGGGCACGGGCGGCGGGCAAGGGCAGGCACGGGCGGAGGCGGCGCTTCACTGGGGACGGGGACGGCGGCGCGCAGGGCTTCGGCGTCGGCCGTCGGCGTCGGGGCAGGGCTTCGGCGTCGGCGTCGGGCAGGGCTTCGGCGTCGGCGTCGGGGCAGGGCTTCGGCGTCGATCGGCGTCGGGGCAGCGCTTCGCGTCGAGAGAGAGGAGAATGGGAAGTGGCGAAACTGCTAAGTGCAGTATTTATAGACGCACCTTTAGTCGCGGTTGGGGAGGCGGACCGCGACTAAAGGTACCCTTTAGTCGCGGTCCGCCTCCCCAACCGGGACTAAAGGGTTTTGGCGCCGCTTTCGCTCCCGCGCAGAAAGACCCTTTAGTCGCGGTTGGGGACAACAACCGCGACTAAAGGGTACCCTTTAGTCGCGGTCCGCCTCCCCAACCGGGACTAAAGGGTCTGTGCTGGAACTGGCGCGGTGCGGTGGGATGTTTAGTCCCACCTCGCTAGCCGAGAGGCTTCGACAGTGGTTTATAAGCGCGGCTGCGCTCACCACTTCGAGCTCCTCTCAAATGCAGGCTTACGGGCCTATTCTGTCACTGTGTGCCTGTGGGCCTACTGGGCTTCTGCGGGCCTGAATCCTGGCCTATTAATGGGTTTCTAGTCGTATTCAGGCCGTGGTGGCCCAGTAGGTGGCATATATTTTATTTTTTGCCTGTTTTTGTTTTATTTATTTTGTTTTGTTTTCTTCTTTTTTTTCTTCCTTTTTCCTTTTTCCTTTTTTCTTCTGTTTTTCTTCTGTTTGTTTTTTCTTCTGTTTTTTTCTTATGTTTTCTTCTGTTTTTCTTCCTTTTTCCTTCTTTCTTTTTTGCTTTATTTATTTTGTTTTGTTTTTCTTCTTTTTTTCTTCCTTTCTTCCTTTTTCCTTTTTTCTTCTATTTTTTCTTCTGTTTGTTTTTTTCTTCTGTTTTTTTCTTCCTTTTTCCTTTTTCCTTCTTTCTTCTTCTTCCTTTTTCCTTTTAAAATCAAAAAATAAAACTAATTCATTTTAAAATCTTAAAAATACAATTATATATCAAAAAAATCAGAAAAATAAAACTAATTCATTTTAAAATCCCTTGAAGGTTTGACAAAAGGTTTGATACATCATTCAGTTCATCGACCAAATACAAAGTTTGGTACAATAAATTATTACACATCAATTCTTCCCTTGTGTCCCTGCTTGCTTACGATTGTGCCGTATCCATGGAGCATCCTCATCATTTAACTTAATGCTTGGGTCAGTGTTCACTTTGAAGGGCGGAATTTCACCAAACATATTATAATCTTCTGACATGTCTGTCTTGTCCTCCACTCCCATGATGTTTCTTTTCCCTGAAAGAACAATGTGGCGCTTTGGATCATCGCATGATGTACTGATCGTTTTCTTATCTTTCCGTTTCCTCGGTTTGCTACTCATGTCCTTCAAATAAAAAACCTGAGCGACATCTTTGGCAAGGACGAATGGTTCGTCAAGGTAACCAAGATTGTTGAAATCCACCATTGTCATTCCGTATTGCTCGTCCACCTTTACCCCACCTCCTGTTAGCTTGAACCATTTGCACCGGAACAAAGGGACCTTAAAGGAGGGTCCATAGTCAAGTTCCCATATCTCCTCTATGTAACCATAATATGTGACCTTTTGCCCATTCTCGGTTGCTGCATCAAAGCGGACACCACTGTTTTGGTTGGTGCTCTTTTTATCTTGGGCGATGGTGTAAAATGTATTCCCATTTATCTCGTACCCTTGGAAAGTCGTTATAGTCGAAGATGGTTTCTTGGCCAACATGTACAGCTGATCTCCAACATCATTGTCATTCATTAAATGTTTTCGCAACCAACTGCCGAAAGTCTCCATGTGGGCCTTTCTAATCCAGGATTCAGGCTTCCCCGGGTTGTCCGAGCGTAAAATATTCTTGTGTTGCTCGAAGTACGGAGCCACCAAGCTGGAATTTTGCAGAACTGTGTGGTGTGCTTCAGTCATAGAATGACCGTCCATACATATCGTGGATTCCCTTCCGATCTTGCCTTTTCCACTTAGTCTCCCCTCGTGCCGCGATTGAGGAATACCAATCGGCTTAAGGTCAGGAACATAGTCAATACAGAACTCAATTACCTCCTCATTTCCATAGCCCTTGACGATGCTTCCTTCTGGCCTAGCACGGTTACGAACATATTTCTTTAATACTCCCATGAACCTCTCAAAGGGGAACATATTGTGTAGAAATACAGGACCGAGAATGGAAATCTCTTCGACTAGGTGGACCAGGAGGTGCGTCATAATATCGAAGAAGGATGGTGGGAACACCAACTCGAAACTGACAAGGCATTGGACCACATCGTTCTGTAACCGTGGTAGATCTTCTGGATTGATTACCTTCTGAGAGATTGCATTGAGGAATGCACATAGCTTCACAATGGCTACTCGAACATTTTCCGGTAGGAGCCCCCTCAAAGCAATCGGAAGCAATTGCGTCATAATCACGTGGCAGTCGTGAGACTTCAGGTTTTGGAACTTTTTCTCCGCCATGTTTATTATTCCCTTTATATTCGACGAGAAGCCAGACGGGACCTTCATACTGCTCAGGCATTCAAAAAAAATGACCTTCTCTTCTTTGGTAAGAGCGTAGCTGGCACGACCTTGAAACCATTCCGGATGCCGGTCATCTGGGTCTTTCAAAAGTTGCTGGTCCTGCCGTGCTTCCTTTGTATCATTTGTCTTCCCATACACGCCCAAGAAGCTTAGCAGGTTCACGCAAATATTCTTCGTAACATGCATCACGTCGATTGCAGAGCGGACATCTAGGACTTTCCAATATTCTAGCTCCCAAAATATAGATTTCTTCTTCCACATGGGTGCGTGCCCGTCAACTCCCCGCGGAACTGATTGTCCGCCAGGACCCTTTCCAAAGATGACTTTCAAATCCTTGACCATATCAAATATCTCAGCACCAGTACGTTCCGCAGGCTTCGGCCGGTGATCTGCCTTGCCGTTGAAATGCTTGCCTTTCTTTCTTACGTTATGATTTCGGGGAAGAAATCGACGATGACCCAGGTACACGTTCTTCTTACAATTAACCAAACGTACACTTTCAGTCTCATGTAAGCAGTGCGTGCATGCATTGTATCCCTTATTTGTCTGTCCCGAAAGGTTACTGAGAGCAGGCCAATCGTTGATGGTTACAAAAAGCAACGCTCGTAGGTCAAATTCCTCTCCTTTGTGCTCATCCCAGACACGTACACCAGGTCTGGCCCACAACTGTAAAAGTTCTTCAACTAATGGCCTTAGGTACACATCGATGTCGTTGCCGGGTTGCTTAGGGCCTTGGATGAGAATTGGCATCATAATGAACTTCCGCTTCATGCACAACCAAGGAGGAAGGTTGTAGATGCATAGAGTCACGGGCCAGGTGCTATGGCTGGAGCTCTGCTCGCCAAAAGGATTAATGCCATCAGTATTTAGACCAAATCTTATGTTCCTTGCGTCAGCTGCAAAATCTTTGAACACTCTGTCGATCTTTCTCCATTGCGTTCCATCAGCGGTGTGTCTCAACTCCCCGTCGGACTTACGGTCCTCTTTGTGCCATCGCAACGACTTGGCATGCTTTTTGTTCATGAACAGACGTTTCAACCGTGGTATTATAGGAGCATACCACATCACCTTGGCGGGAACCCTCTTCCTGGGTTTCTCGCCCTCAACATCGTCACCAGGGTCATCGCCTCTGATCTTATAACGCAATGCAGTGCATACAGGGCATTCATTCAAATTCTCGTATTCACCGCGGTAGAGGATGCAGTCGTTAATGCATGCATGTATCTTCAGAACCTCTAAACCTAGAGGGCAGACAACCTTCTTTGCTTCGTACGTACTGGCGGGCAACTCGTTATTCTTCGGGAACATATTCTTCAACATTTTCAGCAAATTTTCAAATGATGAGTCACCTACACCTTCCTGTGCCTTCCATTTTAGCAAATCCAGTGTGCAGCCCAGCTTTTTCAGACTATTATCGCATCCTGGATACAACGACTTTTTGTGATCCTCTAACATGCGATCCAAATTCTCCCTATCCTTGTCAGTTTCGCAGCGTCTCCGTGCATCAGCAATGGTCCGACCAAGATCATCAGCGGGCTCATCATGTGCCTCTTCTTCACCTTCACCTAACCCTTCCCCACCTTCAGCATCATCCTCCATGAAAGTATCACCGAAATGATCATGATAGTTGTCATCGATATCATCCCCTTCTTCATCTTCTTCCATTCTAACCCCTCTTTCTCCATGCTTGGTCCAACAATTATAGCTTCGCATGAAACCGTGCCGAAGCAGGTGCATGTGAACGTCTCTTGAGGAGGAGTAACCCTTCTGATTCTTACAGACAGCACATGGACAGATAATAAAACCTTGCTGCTTGTTCGCATTTGCCACTACGAGGAAATCTTTCAAACCCGTAGTGAACTCGCCGGAGAGTCGGGGACCGTACATCCATTGTCGATTCATCTGCATTATTATTATATAAAGTATATAATTAACCATCATGCATTTGTTAAACTAACTAGCTAGAAATAATACAAATTAAACAATGAACTACACACATGCATATTTTATCAATGACACATGAAAGGTTCAAGTTGCTAACCGCGATCGCGGAGGAAAAATAAATGAGAAAGCTCAAGTGTGGCTCGGACACTTCATATCATGTTTGTTTCAGGCTCTCGGGCATTTCATCAAACACCTTGTGTGCATAGGAGAAACCAAAAGCAAACCCACCACCCCCTTCTGAAAATTGTGAAGTGAGCTGAGTGAAGTGAAGTGAGCTGAGTCCTATATATAGGGATGGGCCTTTAGTCGCGGTTGGCCAGGCCAACCGGGACTAAAGCCCCTCCCGTCCGCCAGCTGGATGGGCCTTTAGTCCCGGTTGGCCTGGCCAACCGCGACTAAAGGCCTTCGGGGACCTTTAGTCCCGGTTGGCCAGGCCAACCGGGACTAAAGCCCCTCCCGTCCGCCAGCTGTCGACCGGGCGCGCTGGGCCCAGATAGTTGGTCGCGGGTCTTCTCCCGAACCGCGACTAAAGACCCCTTTGGTCGCGGTTCGATTGTTTTGGGGACTAATGGGGGCGTATGGAAGCCTCTTTTTCTACCAGTGTATTTATGTATATTTATTTATGGGTGTGTTTAGGCCTCATCTAGATGTGACATAACTTATGTCATATCTAAGTTGATGTCATTATTTTTTATTTCCTTGTTTTTCTTTTCCTTTTATTTCTTTTTCTTCTTTATTTACGCTTGTCCAGAGGCTTGCAGCGAGGCGGAAGGTGCCGTCCCCAACAGCGAACCTGTCTTGGGCCTCCGTTCAGTTTAGTTTACGTACCCTAGCTTAATTCAGTTTACATACGCAGCTTCATTACATTCGCGTAGGCGTTTCTCAAAAAAATAAATCCATTCGCGTAGGCTATCCTCCGTTCGTTTCCTTTTCTTTTCTTCTATCCGTTCGATGGCTTGTCCTTTTCCTTTCCAAGAATTTTTTTCCCGTTTCTCAAAAAAAAATATTTGTTTTTTCCCAGGAATTTTCATAAAACAATTGTTATTTTGTGGATTGTGGGTCAACTTAACAGTGGGAAAAGCCCCCTCCCCCGCCCCATTTGCATGTCGGGGCTGGAGTTGCAACTGGTGCAAAAATCATCGCCCCCCCCCTCCGCGCACCCGGTCACGTGTAGAGGATGTACTTGCAACTACGACCAAAATGAGGTTCATGCCTAGTTTTGTATCGAGGGTGGACCTTCAACTGGGACAGAAAAAAAAGGCGGAGCCCCAGTTGCATATCTTACGAGCTCTAATGATTCATCTATGGAGGATGGACATGTAACTGGGTCGGACACGAGTTGTATGTCGAGGGTGGACATGCAACCAAGTCGGGTGAGTATCTTTTGACTTTGGACATGCAACTATACCAGCGTCAGGGGAAAGTTGCATGTCGAGAGTGGACATGCAACTAGATCGGGGTCGGAGACAAGTTGCATGTCGAGGGTGGACATGCAACTAGGTCGGGCGCAAGTTGAAGGTAGTTGCATGTCGAGGGTGGACATGCAACTAGATCAGGCTCGAGGACAAGTTGCATGTTGAGATGAAATTAGATCGGGTTTAGGGACAAGTTGCAAGTCGAGTGTGAACATGGCACTAGGTGAGGAGGCCAGTTGCATGTCGAGGTTGGACATGCAATTAGATTGCGGTTGAGGTCAAGTTGCATAGCGAGGGTGAACATGCAGCTGGGTTTAGGCAACGAGTTTTGTGTTGAAGGTGGATATGCAACTGGGTCAAGGTCGAGGCAAGTTGCATGTCAAGGATGGAGATGCAATTGGGTCGGGGTGAGACAAGTTGTGTTTCGAGGGTGCATATGCAACTTGGACAAAGAGGTGGAGGCCAGTTGCATGTCAAGGATGAGCTTGCAACTGTGGCAAAGGGTCAAGGGCCAGTTGCATGTCGAGGATGGACATGCAAATGGGACAAAAATGACTTGCAACTAAGGCAAAAAGGGTCAGACTCAGTTGTGTGTCGACGGTGGACTTGCAACTCAAAAAAAAAGAGTCAGGACTAGTTACGTGTCAAGGCTAGACTTGCAACTGGGACAAAAGAAAGGTCGGGGCAACACCTGTAGTCATGTTGAAACCATGTAGTTTGTGGGGTGGAGGCAACAACAATCGAGTGTGACATTTTCAGTTGCGTGTTTAGTAGGAGATGCAATTGTCCTCCGACAAACGCTTTTGCTCTTCAAGTTGCACTTAAACTGAAGACATCAGTACATGAATTAGTTTCTTTGCCGTCTGCCATGGCAGACGGCAAAGGGCCATAAAGCGGACGGCAAAGGGCCATAAAGCGGATGGCAAAGGGCTTTGCCGTCAGTCGCCAACGGCAAACATGCCCGGCAAAGCAAGCTACGGTAAACAGCTTCTTTGTCGTCTGCTTTCTCACAGCGGACGGCAAAGAGCCTTTCTATCGGTGGCAGACGGCAAAGAACGTGGACGGCAAAGAATAGACGTTAGCCCCGTTAGGTGGCTAACGGGAGGCTTTGTCGTCTGCCAGCGGACGGCAAAGATGCCCTCCCCTTTGTCATTTGCTTTCTGACGTCAGCTGGCCCGTCACTACTCCCCGCTCTTTGCCGTCTGCCACAGGCGGCAAACAACCGCTCTTTGCCGTCTGCCGCAGACGACAAAGTGACCAAATTGGTCAGCCCCAGTGCTCCCAGGTTGCACAGGTTGCTACCACGTGGCCTCTTTGCCATCTGTAGCTGACGGCAAAGACCCCTTTGCCATCGGTGGCAGACGGCAAAGAGGCTGCATTGCCTCTTTTTGTTCAGTTTTTTCTTATATCCAACCATTTTCACAACAAATATATGATATTTCACAGCAAACATATATATATATTTCACAGCAAACATATAAGAGATATCGAACACATAGATAGCAGGTTCCACATACATATGAGATATCCAATACATAGCAAGTTCAACATACATAGTTCATCCATACATATTACAAGTTCCACATCAAGTTCCACATTGTTCCAAAATGAAAACAGAAAGGGAAAACAAGCCCTCCATCAACGCAAGCGTCCGTTAAGTGAATGAAATCTGCAAAATGGGCGACAAGGAAGTTAGAAGAAGAAGAAGAAGAAGAAGAAAATGAAGAAGAAGAAGTATATGACATTTATGAGCTAACTTAGGTAACCTATGTAAACATGACATTTATGAGCTAACTTAGGCAAAATGGATCATTTTGGAGCTAACTTAGCTAAAATGGATCATTTATGAGCTAACTAAGCTAAAATGGATCATTTTGGAGCTAACTTAGCTAAAATGGATCATTTTGAAGCTAACCTAGGTAAAATGGATCATTTATGATTTAACTTATCTAAAATGGATCATTTTGGAGCTAACCTAGGTAAAATGGATCATTTATGAGCTAACATAACTAAAATGGAACATTTTGGAGCTAACCTAGTTAAAATGGATCATTTTGACCGAAAAAGGGTTGCCCCCCGCTTTATATTATAAAGCAACGACCACACGATACACTTGCTGGGGCCTCAGCACAAGCAAGCCCAAAAGAAATGAAAAAGGAACTGAAGAGAAAATAATGCCAACAACGGCGGATCAACAAAAACGATGAGGACCCGCAACCGCCGCGCCCACCGGAAAATTCCACCACGCTCCTAGCACTCCGGACCGCCGCATACCAAACAACACCTTCAAGAAGGATCGCGACGATGACGACGCTGTTGCCCGGACATGTCCTAGGGTTTCCCCCGGTACGCGAGGGGTGAGGTGGAAGGGGTATGTCTGACTCCCTTCAGGAAGGCATGGCGGCGCCCACGGGCGTCACCGCGTCGGTGCCGGCCCTGCCGACAAGGATTTCTCCCGACCACCCACCAACCACGACCCCAGACGATCCATCCCGCGCCACCAAACACACAGCCCACCAACTTGCGCCACCACGGTTGAGGAGTCTCCATCGCTGTCTCACCATGGCAAACGAAACGGGACCGACGGAAACAAGACGACGCAACCAGGAACCAGGAGCGGCAACATCAGCAGCCTCGCGGGAGGGGACATCCTCCATCGCCCCCGGCGGGATCCGGCCGGACACAGCACAGGGGCAAACCGGGCCACCCCCGGCCCAGCCGAGCCCGAAAAGGGCTCGCGAAGCCCCCGTCGCCGCGCTGCAGAAGGCGAGCCACCGTCGCCACCACCCCTAGCACGAGTCACGCCCCCGACCCGCCGGAGACGCCGCAAGCAGACCGGGCCAGGCCCGCCCATACCCAGATCGAGCCCAAAAGGGCCCAGATCTGGGCCGGGGAGGCCCGCCGCGAGCCACCGTGCCGCCCCGCCGCCAAGCGGCCGCGCCACCGCCCGCACGCCACCCAGCACTCCGCCGCCCAGGGAGCCGCGCCGCCGCCGGATCCATTGTCGCCGAGGAGCACCCCCGTCGGCCGCCGTCCGCCCGAGCCGAGGCGCCATGCGGGGGGGGGGGGGGAAGGCCGGGGCCGCCGCCGCCGGCACCACGCGGGCAAGGCCCGGTGGCCCAGGCCGACGACGGCGGAAGGGAAGGAGGAGGAGGGGAGGGCTGGGAGGGGCGACGAGAGCCCCCGGTCGCCCCGCTCGGGGAGGCGACGCGGGGGAGGGGGAGGGGGGGAGGTAGTGACCTTTTGAAATGGATCATTTTAGGGCTAACCTAGGTAAAATGGATCATTTGCAAACTAACCTAGGTAAAATGGATCATTTATGAGCTAACCTAGCTAAAATGGATCATTTTAGAGCTAACCAAGGTAAAATGCATCATTTAGGAGGTAACCTAGGTAAAATGGATCATTTTGGAGCTAACTTAGGTAAAATGGATCATTATTGAGCTAACCTAGGTAATTATGTCATTTTTTGAGTTAACTAAGCATATTATGCCATTTTTGACATAAGTAAGCTAAGTATAGGTATTTATTGAGCTAACCTAGGTAACTATGCATATTAGAGCTAACTTAGGTAAAATTGATCATTTTGGAGCTAATTAAGCTTATTATGTCATTTTGGAGGAAAATAAGCTAAGTATATGACATATATGAGGTTACCAAGGTTGCTATGCAATTTCAAACCTAAGTAAGCTAATTTGGCCAATTTTGACATAAGTAAGCTAAGTGCATGTCATTATTGAGCAAACCTAGGTAACTAAGCATATTAGAGCTAACTTAGGTAATTTTGGAGGAAACAAAGCTAAGTGTAGATCATTTTAGAGCTAACTTAGGTAAAATGGATCATTTTGGAGATAAGTAAGCTAAGTCTAGGTTATTATGGTAAGCATATTAGAGAAAATAGAGCTAAGTCTAGGTCATTATGCATTTGTTAAGCAAAACACTATAGAAAACTTACCGTCATCACGGAGGTGTACACCGTGGTGGCTCGTGCCGGTACCACCTGGAGAAGGATCGTGCGATGATTGTCTGGAGTTACGCTGCACCAAAGATCATTTGCAATGTCTCGTTAGCATGATGACACTGAAATGTTAAGAGTAGTAACTAATGACCATTCAAATTAAACTCACCGTGGTCCCTGGAGCAATCTTGGGCATCGGCGGAGGGGTCTGACCGGCCTTCTCGCACACAGACTACACATTTGGTTTTGACGAGTCAGTCATACTAGTTAGTAATGAAACAAACATTACGTGCATGATTTGGCTAATATGCATAAGAAACTTACCACGAGGAGCTCGTACATGGCCCGCTTCTGCATGTCATTCCACGCCCTCTCCTCCTCTAGCAACTTAGTCGTCCTCTCCTCCAACTCCTGCTCCTTCTTCGCCAGAAGCTCCTTGGTTGCCTCTCTTTCTTTATGAAGAGCAGCCTGCAACACCGCTCCTCGTTAGCATTGTAGTCATCGATGGCCGCACACACAATGTAATGGAGAGGAAAGAAATCTGAGTCCGTATAACTAACCTCAAAGCCGAGCTCCATTGGCCGTGGACGAGGCCTTATCTCAGGAGCGGAGCTCGTTTGGCACGCCTTGATCTCCGGGAGAATGCTAGGATAGCGTATAAGTCCATCTCCAATGGCTATCGAGCCATGGGACCTCCCGCCACCAGATAACATCACCAACTCTGGATCAAACTGCTGGCTCGGGTTAAAGTCCTCCCCTTTCGTCTTCTTCCCCAGATCTCTGTACCTCACGAGCTTGCTTTGGGAGGAGATGTTGGTGAAGTTCTTTGGATCATCAAGGTCAGACGCAGAGAATGCCTTGACCTTCTTGTATGAGCCAGTATGGGACATGGCATAGAGGTCGAACAACTCTGGCACCTCCGCCTTATTGTGTCTCCCCTTAAAGAGAGGACCAGAGTAAATTAGTAATTAAAGGGCTCAAGCTAGCATGAAGAATGAATTGCATGAATCATGAAGCAAACCACATACCCAGTTTCGCCCGTACTAAAATAAGTTGGCGCTGCCTTGATGGTGTGGCACACCTTCCATTTGGGCACGCCGGTCCTTGGCATTGTTGTGGAGGGCTAGCCATTGGTTAGAGCACCACTCATCCACCAACACCTCCCAACAATCCATCTGATCCGCACACCATCTCGGGGGCACCTAAGTTAGTAAAGAGAAACTTGAGCGCTACGCCTATGAATCAAATCAAGGAAACTAAGTACAAGGCCTTAAGAATAGGTAATTACCGTCATGTACTGCTCCTTCTTCAGATACTTGTCGCGGCACGCCGGCTCAGGCTTCTTAACACCACGCGAGGCGTAGTAGTCTCGAACAGCCTGCACCCGAGCCTCGTGCCATAAGTTTTGTAGTAGGCGTCTGCACTCGGCATCGATAACCTTTGTCGTGGCTTCCTTGTATCCCTCCTCACACCTGTAGAAGGTCTGCAATCAAACGAGACAACATTGATTAGTACAATAACTAGCTATTTGAAGATTTTTAGTTGTGTAAAGGAGAAATTACCCAAAACTTTCTGATCACCATCTCTTCCCTCGTGTGGCACAAGACACCATCGATCATCTGGTCCGGTGGGGCCGGGGCAGCTAAGTAGTGCTCCCAGGTCAATCCTAGCTTTGGAACCTGATCCTCACCGGGCAATGTGACAAACCCTGGGAAGTTTTGCTAGCAAAGCACACCAAGGACGCTGTTGGGCCTGCGGACATCATCAGCGTGGTGCCAAACCCTGTAGTATGACAAGGTGAACACATAAGATATTTGAAGAAACATGAAGGAAAATGGTACAAAAAGAGTAAATGCACTTACCTCTCCCCATCAGGGTAAATCAACCACCTCTGCTCATGGGTCGCCGGCACGGTCGGGAGCCATGTACAACCACGCTGGTAGACGGTGGCCCCCTCAACCACCTCGCACTCGCTATCGGCCGAATCCCTGCCACCATCAGCATGACCACTCGTCCCCTCAGGCGGATCTGTCCAACTACCCCATCTGGATGTCTCCTGGGACGTACCCAGGTCCAGAGTCTGGTGGGGCCAAGTCTCGTGGGCCGAAGGCCCATCAACCCGAGGCTCATGGACCGGAGTCCGCGTAGCCTCCTCCTCAGAGGTGTCCATGGTAGCAGTCCTTTGCTCGGGTGAATCAGCTGGGGGTGGCGGCGAGGACGGAGTAGGAGCATTCCTGCCTCTCCCATGGCCATGTCCTCCCCGACCTCCTCTCTTCCTCCTTCCCCGACCTCCTCTCCCGGTGGGCAACGACACCAACAAAGAAGCGCCCACCGGTGAAGCCAAACCCTCATACAATGCTCTCCGGAGAGGTACGGGTGGAATGGAAGTACCACTCCCACCACTGTGACGCCCGCGATTTGACCGTACACTAATGATACGTCTCCAACGTATCTATAATTTATGAAGTATTCATGCTATTATATTATCCATCTCGGATGTTTATGGGCTTTATTAAACACTTTTATATTACTTTTGGGACTAACCTATTGACCCAGAGCCCAGTGCCAGTTCCTGTTTTTTCCCTTGTTTCAGTGTTTCGCAGAAAAGGAATATCAAACGGAGTCCAAACGGAATTAAACCTTCGGAAACATTATTTTTGGAAAGAAAGCAATACGGGAGACTTGGAGTGCACGTCAGGGGATCAACGAGGAAGGCACGAGGCAGGGGGGCGCGCCCTCCACCCTCATGGGCCCCTCGTGGCTCCCCTGACGTATTTCTTCCTCCTATATACCAATATACCCTAAAACCATCGAGGAACAGAAGAGATCGGGAGTTCCGCCGCCGCAAGCTTCTGTAGCCACCAAAAACCAATCGGGACCCTGTTCCGGCACCCTGCCGGAGGGGGGATCCTTCACCGGTGGCCATCTTCATCATCCCGGCACTCTCCATGACGAGGAGGGAGTAGTTTACCCTCGGGGCTGAGGGTATGTACTAGTAGCTATGTGTTTGATCTCTCTCTCTCTCTCGTGTTCTTGAGGTGGTAGGATCTTGATGTATCGCGAGCTTTGCTATTATAGTTGGATCTTATGTTGCTTCTCCCCCTCTACTCTCTTGTAACGGATTGAGTTTCCCCTTTGAAGTTATCTTATCGGATTGAGTCTTTAATGATTTGAGAACACTTGATGTATGTCTTGCGTGGGATACCCGTGGTGACAATGGGTATTCTATTGATTCCACTTGATGTATGTTTTGGTGATCAACTTGCGGGTTCCGCCCATGAACCTATGCATAGGGGTTGGCACACGTTTTCGTCTTGATTCTCCGGTAGAAACTTTGGGGCACTCTTTGAGGTTCTATGTGTTGGTTGAATAGATGAATCTGAGATTGTGTGATGCATATCGTATAATCATACCCACGGATACTTGAGGTGACATTGGAGTATCTAGGTGACATTAGGGTTTTGGTTGATGTGTGTCTTAAGGTGTTATTTTACTACGAACTCTAGGGCTGTTGTGACACTTATAGGAATAGCCCAATGGATTGATCGGAAAGAATAACTTTGAGGTGGTTTCGTACCCTACCATAATCTCTTCGTTTGTTCTCCGCTATTAGTGACTTTGGAGTGACTCTTTGTTGCATGTTGAGGGATAGTTATGTGATCCAATTATGTTATTATTGTTGAGAGAACTTGCACTAGTGAAAGTATGAACCCTAGGCCTTGTTTCCAAGCATTGCAATACCGTTTACGCTCACTTTTATCATTAGTTACCTTGCTGTTTTTATATTTCCAGATTACAAAAACCTATATCTACCATCCATATTGCACTTGTATCACCATCTCTTCGCCGAACTAGTGCACCTATACAATTTACCATTGTATTGGGTGTGTTGGGGACACAAGAGACTCTTTGTTATTTGGTTGCAGGGTTGCTTGAGAGAGACCATCTTCATCCTACGCCTCCCACGGATTGATAAACCTTAGGTCATCCACTTGAGGGAAATTTGCTACTGTCCTACAAACCTCTGCACTTGGAGGCCCAACAACATCTACAAGAAGAAGGTTGCGTAGTAGACATCAAGCTCTTTTCTGGCGCCCGTTGCCGGGGAATCTAGGTAAGCGGCACTCACACCTCGTCAACTAAGCAGTTTCTGACGCCGTTGCCGGGGAGGTGAGTGCTTGAAGGTATATCTTTAGATCTTGCAATCAAATCTTTTTGTTTCTTGTTTTATCACTAGTTTAGTTTATAAGAGAAAACTACAAAAAATGGAATTGAGTTTACCACATACGCTTCATCTTTTTAATATCTTCTGTGAGTATGATGGAAAGGAAAATTGTGCCAAAGTGTTAGAAGAAGAATGCATTAAAATGTTTGGCACTAAATCTTTGAATGATGAGCATGCTTGCAATGTTGTTAGTATGAACTCCTTGAATATCCATAGTACTAATGATGATTGCACTAGCTATGATGAAAATGTCTTCTATAAACATGTCAATTTTTGTGGAGTGCATTGGGTTTGCAAGTACACACCAAATAGGGAAGATAGATATTGCAAGAGGCATAAGCATTTAGAAACTAAATTGTTGCAAGAAAGGCTAGATGTTTGTGCTGAAAATTTAAATTTTCTTAGCCATACTTGTGAACTTTGCAATGAACGTGGTCATTTAACTATCCGATGCAAATTGTTTCATGATCTAATCGTGTCCAAAAATTGTGATGACTTGATTTCCCTTGCACATCATAATGAACTTAGTTTGCTTATGAGCTATGAAGAAATGAAACGTATAACTAACTATCTTCCAGAATTTGCCCGTTATAAACTTCTTAATTTTGATCTAGAAGAAATTTATATGTATTGTACGATGAATTGCATTGAAAATCCTTATATTGCCAATTACATAAAGAAAAGAAAACAAATAGAAGATGAAGAGAATACTAATGAAAGGGAAGAGACTTCCGAATATCCTCCTATTATTTCTTATGATGAATCAGGTAACAAGGAGGAGCCTTCTATTCAACCAATCTCATTAATAAGGAGCTCCAAAAAGAGGATTGAACCCACACATGATGTGGTGAAGAAGAAGAAAAGAAAAAGGAAGAGAGGTAAAAAGATATCTCTCCCAAATAATGTTGCTCCTATTATTGTTGTGCCTCATGAAAATGAATCAAAAATAATTGTGGAAGATGATGCACTTGATGATGATCTCGTTATGCCTATTGCTTGTTGTGACGATTATGATTGGGAAGATAATGATACTTCTTATGATCTTGAAAATCTTTTTGGCACTTGCTTGGAAGAATATGATAATTGCTATACTATTGGTGCTATCCATACTATTAATGATGAGAGTGATTATGCTTATGATATGAAAAGGCCCAAGCTTGGGGATGCTATGTTTGAACAAGAAGATGTTTTTGAGAATATATTTGCTGCAATTAATGTTTGTCCCAAGCTTGGGGATGCTATGTCTAATGAAGATGATATTTTTAGCCTCTCAAGTTTCGATATGCAAATTTATAATGATGATAGCATGCCTCCTACTTATGATGATTATATTGATGAAAGTGGGTTTGGAAGAGTGTCAACTTTAGGAAGTAATGATCCCACTATTTTGGAGGATGTTGAATCTTATAATATTTATGAAAGTGGATTTGGAGAGGTCATGACTTTATTTAGTGATGTATCCACTATTTCGGAAGAGGTTTCAATTGATTATGATAAGAACAAAGTTGCTACTTATGATGATTATTGTGATGAAACTTATGCTATAAAAAGTAGTGATGATTATATTTATAAAACTTGTCATGATTATGATTACCCTTTTTCTGAACATTACCCTTTTAATGTGGAAACAATTTATAGTATTCAAGTCTCTTATGATACTCCCACTATTATTCATGAGAAGAATTTTGCTTATGTGGAGAGTAATAAAATTTCTATGCAAGTAGATCATGAAAAGAATGCTTTAGGTGCTGGTTATATGATTTAATTCATTCATGATTCTACTGAAAATTATTATGAGGGAGGATCATATGCTTCTACGAATTGCAATAATATCAAGTTTCCTCTCTATGTGCTTAAAGTTTTGAAGTTATGCTTGTTTTGCCTTCCTATGCTAGTTGATTTTTGTTCCCATAAGTTGTTTGCTCACAAAATCCCTATGCATAGTAAGTGGGTTAGACTTAAATGTCCTAGTCATATTCTTCATGATGCTCTCTTTGTGTTTCAATTCTTATCTTTTATGTGAGCATCATTGAAATCATCATGCCTAGCTAGGGGCGTTAAACGTTAGCGCTTGTTGGGAGGCAACCCAATTTTATTTTAGTTTCTTGCTTTTTGGTTCTGTTTATTAATAAATAATCCATCTAGCTTCTGTTTAGACGTGGTTTTGTGTTTTAATTAGTGTTTGTGCCAAGTAGAACCTTTGGGAAGACTTGGGTGAAGTCTTTATGATCATGCTGTAAAAAACAGAAACTTTAGCGCTCACGAGATTTGCTTCAACTTTTTACTGGAGAGTGCTATTTAGTGATTCTTTTTGCAGATCATTACTAGACAAATTTCTCAGGTCCACCAATTTATTTTAGAATTTTTGGAGTTCCAGAAGTATACGTTTGATACAGATTACTACAGACTGTTCTGTTTTTGACAGATTCTGTTTTCTATGTGTTGTTTGCTTATTTTGATGACTCTATGGCTAGTAAAATAGTTTATAAACCATAGAGAAGTTTTAATACAGTAGGTTGAACACCAATACAAATAAAGAATGAGTTCATTATAGTACCTTGAAGTGGTGTTTTGTTTTCTTTCGCTAACGGAGCTTACGAGTTTTCTGTTAAGTTTTGTGTTGTGAAGTTTTCAAGTTTTGGGTAAAGATTCGATGGACTATGGAATAAGGAGTGGAAAGAGCCTAAGCTTGGGGATTCCCAAGGCCCAAGGTAATATTGAAGGATAACCAAGAGCCTAAGCTTGGGGATGCCCCGGAAGGCATCCCCTCTTTCGTCTTCGTTCATCGGTAACTTTACTTGGAGCTATATTTTTATTCACCACATGATATGTGTTTTGCTTGGAGCGTCATTTTACTTTCTTTAGCTTTGCTTGATGTTTGAATAAAATACCAAGATCTGAAATTCTTAAATGAGAGAGAGTCTTCACATAGCTACATAATCATTTAACTACTCATTGATCTTCACTTATATCTTTTTGGAGTAGTTTGTCATTTACTCGTGTGCTTCACTTATATGTTATGAGTAAATGGTTGAATGATTTGAATGTCATAAATCTGAAATTATATATGTTTCATGTGCTTATCCCATGGGGAGTAATGCCTTCACATATAAGAAGTAGAGGTGGTAAATTTATTGAAGGTTAGCAAACATTGTATTGGTCACTTGAACAATTCATGAAAGAATATTGAAGGAAGAGAGATTTCACATATAAATATACTATCTTGGACATCTTCTATGATTGTGAGCCCCATTAATTATTTTCAAACCTGAGCAAATTAGTTGAAGTTGGACAAGGAAGACAACATAATGAGTTATGCTTGGGTATATTTGTATAGAAGTTATATTGTTATGGATCCTCTAACATGTGGTGCTTGCTATTTAGAATCCTTTGCTAGCCAAAATATCTGTACTAAGCGGGAATACTGCTTGTGCATCCAAATTCCTTGAACCAAGTTTCTTCCATGAGTGTCCACCATATCTACCTATATGCGGTATTTACCTGCCGTCCCAAGTAAATTTGCATGTGCCAAACTCTAAACCTTCAAATAATAATCTGTTTTGTATGCCCGAATCGCTCATGTAGCGACTAGGGGCTAGCAGTATCTTCCATGCTAGGTGGGTTATTCTCACAATGAGTGGACTCCGCTCATCATTCACGAGAAAATGGTTGGTAACTGGGATGCCCAGTCCCATGATCAAAAAATCGAAATCAAATCAAAAATAATTGCAAACAAAACTCCCCCAGGATTGATGTTAGTTGGAGGCACCCGTTGTTTCGAGCAAGCCATGGATTGATGATTGTTGGTGGAGGGGGAGTAAAAATCTTTACCTTTCTGTTTGGGAACCGCCTATAATGTATGTAGTATGGAAGATATTGGGAACCCTTGGTCGTTATGTTGACAATGAAAGCATACCTCTCAAAATTATTTTCATCTCTGTTTTTTGCTTCGAGCTCTGGCATCTCTGCAAATCCCTGCTTCCCTCTGCGAAGGGCCTATCTTTTACTTTTACACAAGAGTCAGTAGTACTCCTTCTCATTCCAACCTACTCGTTAGTTGGCGAGCATCATGTGATGGAAATATCTAAGCATATATGGCCATTCAAATATATTTGAGCATGAATTATTATTGTTGACATTACCCTTGAGGTAAAAGGTTGGGAGGCAAAACATTAAGCCCCTATCTTTCTCTGTGTTCGATGAATACTATTTGTTCTAAAAATATGCTTTGAGTGGTAGAAATCATGGAAGATTAAATGATAGTTGAGTATGTGAAGTTTGCTGAATCAAAGCTCTGACATAGACTCTTCCTGAAAATAAGATGAATTGTAATTGTTTGATGACTAATAACACGGTTTGTTAGTTTTCAAGAAAGTTTATGATCTATACTTTAACATGTGAATAGTTTGTTACTTGATCATGAAAAGTTCTATGAGTTGAGCTACTATTATGACATATAATGATGCTAGAAAAGGTGATTGAAATTATCATTAGTCAAACTTGTGCACCTACTAGCATTCACACTTCATAAATTCTTTCTTTTATCATTTACCTACTCGAGGACGAGCAGGAATTAAGCTTGGGGATGCTGATACGTCTCCAACGTATCTAAAATTTATGAAGTATTCATGCTATTATATTATCAATCTTGGATGTTTATGGGCTTTATTAAACACTTTTATATTACTTTTGGGACTAACCTATTGACCCAGATCCCAGTGCCAGTTCCTGTTTTTTCCCTTGTTTCAGTGTTTCGCAGAAAAGGAATATCAAACGGAGTCCAAACGGAATGAAACCTTCGGAAAAGTTATTTTTGGAAAGAAAGCAATACGGGAGACTTGGAGTGCACGTCAGGGGATCAACGAGGAAGGCACGAGGTAGGGGGGCGCGCCCACCCCCTGGGCACGCCCTCCACCCTCGTGGGCCCCTCGTGGCTCCCCTGACGTATTTCTTCCTCCTATATATACCAATATACCCTAAAACTATCGAGAAACAGAAGAGATCGGGAGTTCCGCCGCCGCAAGCCTCTGTAGCCACCAAAAACCAATCAGGACCCTGTTCCGGCACCCTGCCTGAGGGGGGATCCTTCACCGGTGGCCATCTTCATCATCCCGGCGCTCTCCATGACCAGGAGGGAGTAGTTCACCCTCGGGGCTGAGGGTATGTACCAGTAGCTATGTGGTTGATCTCTCTCTCGTGTTCTTGAGGTGGTACGATCTTGATGTATCACGAGCTTTGCTATTATAGTTGGATCTTATGTTGCTTCTCCCCCTCTACTCTCTTGTAATGGATTGAGTTTCCCCTTTGAAGTTATCTTATCGGATTGAGTCTTTTAATGATTTGAGAACACTTGATGTATGTCTTGCGTGGGATACCCATGGTGACAATGGGATATTCTATTGATCCACTTGATGTATGTTTTGGTGATCAACTTGCGGGTTCCTCCCATGAACCTATGCATATGGGTTGGCACACGTTTTCGTCTTGATTCTCCGGTAGAAACTTTGGGGCACTCTTTGAGGTTCTATGTGTTGGTTGAATAGATGAATCTGAGATTGTGTGATGCATATCGTATAATCATACCCACGGATACTTGAGGTGACATTGGAGTATCTAGGTGACATTAGGGTTTTGGTTGATGTGTGTCTTAAGGTGTTATTTTACTACGAATTCTAGGGCTGCTTGTGACACTTATAGGAATAGCCCAATGGATTGATCGGAAAGAATAACTTTGAGGTGGTTTCGTACCCTACAATAATCTCTTCATTTGTTCTCCGCTATTAGTGACTTTGGAGTGACTCTTTGTTGCATGTTGAGGGATAGTTATGTGATCCAATTATGTTATTATTGTTGAGAGAACTTGCACTAGTGAAAGTATGAACCCTAGGCCTTCTTTCAACGCATTGCAATACCGTTTACGCTCACTTTTATCTTTAGTTACCTTGCTGTTTTTATATTTTCAGATTACAAAAACCTATATCTACCATCCATATTGCACTTGTATCACCATCTCTTCGCCGAACTAGTGCGCCTATACAATTTACCATTGTATTGGGTGTGTTGGGGACACAAGAGACTCTTTGTTATTTGGTTGCAGGGTTGCTTGAGAGAGACCATCTTCATCCTACGCCTCCCACGGATTGATAAACCTTAGGTCATCCACTTGAGGGAAATTTGCTACTGTCCTACAAACCTATGCACTTGGAGGCCCAACAACGTCTACAAGAAGAAGGCTGCGTAGTAGACATGAACTAATCATACACGCAAACATGTACGATCAGGATCAGGGACTCACGGGAAGATATCACAACACAACTCTAAAATAAAATAAGTCATACAAGCATCATAATACAAGCCAGGGGCCTCGAGGGCTCGAATACAAGTACTCGATCATAGACGAGTCAGCGGAAGCAATAATATCTGAGTACCAACATAAGTTAAAGAAGTCTGCCTTAAGAAGGCTAGCACAAACTAGGATACAGATCGAAAGAGGCGCAGGCCTCCTGCCTGGGATCCTCCTAAACTACTCCTGGTCGTCGTCAGCGGCCTGCACGTAGTAGTAGGCACCTCCAGTGTAGTAGGAGTCGTCGTCGACGGTGGTGTCTGGCTCCTGGGCTCCAGCATCTGGTTGCGACAACCGAGAGGAAAGGAAAGGGGGAAAAGAGGGAGAAAAGCAACCGTGAGTACTCATCCAAAGTACTCGCAAGCAAGGATCTACACTACATATGCATGTGTATCTGTGTAAAGGGGCAATATCGGTGGACTGAACTGCAGAATGCTAGAACAAGAGGGGGATAGATAGTGCTTTCGAAGCCTACGCTTCTGGCAGCCTCCATCTTGCAACATGTAGAAGAGAGTAGATGGTAAGTTCACCAAGTAGCATCGCATAGCATAATCCTACCCGGCGATCCTCCCCTCATCGCCCTGTGTGAGAGCGATCACCGGGTTATATCTGGCACTTGGAAGGGTGTGTTTTATTAAGTATCCAGTTCTAGTTGTCATAAGGTCAAGGTACAACTCCAAGTCGTCTTGTTACCGAAGATCACGGCTATTCTAATAGATAAACTTCCCTGCAGGGGTGCACCACATTACCCAACACACTTGATTCCATTTGGCCGGACACACTTTCCTGGGTCATGCCCGGCCTCGTAAGATCAACACGTCGCAGCCCCACCTAGGCACAACAGAGAGGTCAGCACGCCGGTCTAAATCCTATGCGCGTAGGGGTCTGGGCCCATCGCCCATTGCACACCTGCACGTTGCGTACGCGGCCGGAGAGCAGACCTAGCAACCTCCATTTCAAAGGAAGTTGCGTTACGTGGTCCAGCCCGGCGCGCGCCGCTCAGTCGCTGACGTCACGAAGGCTTCGGCTGATACCACGACGTCGAGTGCCCATAACTGTTCCCGCATAGTTGGTTAGTGCGTATAGGCCAGTGGCCAGACTCAGATCAAATACCAAGATCTCGTTAAGCGTGTTAATTGAAGTATCCGCGAACGCCGACCAGGGCCAGGCCCACCTCTCTCCTAGGTGGTCTCAACCTGCCCTGTCGCTCTGCCACAAAGTAACAGTCGGGGGCTGTCAGGAACCTAGGCCCGCCTCTACCGGGATGGAGCCACCTGCCCCTTCAGCCCCCATCTCCGAACATAATCATAAGTAATGTAACAGTATAAAGTATATAGCATATGCCCGCGATCACCTCCCGAAGTGATCATGGCCCAGTAGTATAGCATGGCAGACGGACAAGAGTGTAGGGCCACTGATGGAACACTAGCATCCTATACTAAGCATTAGGATAGTAGGTAAAGGTATCAACAATTCTAGCGACAATGACAGGCTATGCAGCAGATAGGATTAACCGAAAATAGTAACATGCTACACTACTGTAATGCAAGAAGTAGAGAGAAGGAATAGGCGATATCTGATGATCAACGGGGGCTTGCCTGGTTGCTCCGGCAAGGAGGGGTCGTCAATAACGTAGTCGATCGGGGCACCAGCAGCGGCGTCAGTCTCGTAGTCTACCAGAGAGAAGAGGGGGAAGAACCAATTAATACACTTCAAATAGATGCATGACATGACAAGTAACGGTGCCAGGTGTGCCCTAACGTGGTAGGAGGTGATACCGACAAAGGGGGAAACATCCGGGAAAGTATCCCCGGTGTTTCACGTTTTCGGACAGAGGAACCGGAGGGGGAAAGTTGTGTGTTTGCTATGCTAGGGATGTGTGGCGGACGAATGGGCTGCGTATTCGGATTCGTCTCGTCGTTCTGAGCAACTTTCATGCACAAAGTTTTTTCATCCGAGCTACGGTTTTTATTTATTATGATCTTTCCAAATTTTAATAATATTATGGAATTATTATTAATTCGAAATTAAATAGCTAAATGCTAGGTGCACCCAGCTCTGCGTACGCAGAAGTGTACCAGAGGCTGACAGATGGGCCAGGGGGTGGGGCCCCCTGTCATTGATTGTTACATTAACTAACTAGTTAATTTAGTCTAACTAGGTTATTAGGCTAATAGATTTTAATTAGTTTAATTAAACCTAATTAATTAAGTTAAATAATTTATAATTTTATTTATTTATTTATTTATAATTCTTTTTTATATCTTTTTTAACAGGGCTGGCCCACCTGTAAGTGGCCCAGCGCCAACGGGGCGGGCGGCTTAACGGGTGCGGGCGCCGGCCCGACTGGGCGCTGGCCCTCGCCAGCCGCGGCTGCACGCGCGCTTGCAGAGGCGCCGACGGGCATGCCCAGTGTGGTCGGCGAGAGAACAGGGGCAGGCGGAGGCTGGCAGCGGCGCGCGGGCCTGCAGGCGTCAACGGAGGCGGGCCCGGCGGAGGGGAAGCAGGCCACGGTCGAGCGGGCGACGAGCGGCTGTGGTGCGAGGCGAGGTGGGGCAATGGCGCGGGCGACAGAGGAGCAGAGCAGCGGAGCGGGGCGATAGGCAGGCAAGCAACCGCGGGGTGGACGTTGTCTGGCGGCGAGGCGGGGAGCGGATGCGCCGCGAGTGGAGTCGGGGGAGCTCGGGAAGCGTCGGCCGTGTGCAGGCCGTGGTGAGGCATGGAGCGGCCCACTCCGGCGACCATTTAGTCGGCCGCGAGCACCAGGAGGACGGCGCGCAGAGAGACGCGGGCAGTAGTGCAGGCGGTGCATGCAAGGGGTGGCCAAAGCGAGCACAACGACGACGAGTAGCGACGGCCGAAGCAGCAGTAGAGCAGCGGCAAAAGCAACAGCATCGGCAACAGCAACAACTACGAGTAGAGTAGCAGCAAAGCAGCGGCTAAGCCGCGGCACAGGCGCAACACAGCACACCACGCACGCACGTATGCGTACGCGGGGTCTCAGACGTGCTCGGTAACGGCGGCTACGGCGACTAATCGATAACAGGGAGAGGGGGTTTGGAAGATCGGCTCACATCATTGACGGGGAAAGGCTCGGAGAGGCGCGGGATGCAGTGAAGCCGCCGGAACCAACGACGAACGACGGCGGACATGAGCTCGATGGCGAGCGTACGGGCTGTCCCGGCTCGATTCAGAGCACGTAGGCGAAGGAGACGATGATGGCGAAGCTCCTGGACGCCTTGGCGCGACGAGGGGAGGCCGGTGGCCACCGGATCGATGAAGTGGCGGCGATGGTGGCGGCGGGTGGCTTCTGTAATGGGGGAGGGAGAGCGGGGGATGGAGTGGATAGGCTAGGGTTCGGGAAGGGGCGTTGGGGTACCTATAGGACGTCGGGGCGTCGCCGGATGGCCGGCGCATGGCCATCCCGGCCACGGACGCGCCCCCTCTGTCCACGAGGCTTCTGTGAACAGGAAGGAGATGGGGAGGCAAGCTGGGCCGCGTGGCCACTTATGGCCCAGTGGCAAAGTAGTTTGTAGGCCCTTTTTCCTATTTCTTTTCTCTTTAATTCTCTGTTTTAATTCTTAGCTCCTGTTTTGCATTTAAGTTGAGCCACCAAAAGAATTTTGTAAGAAGTGCCACTTGTCAAAACAAATACTAGCCATTATTTTGTACCGCCACAAAAAGTTTGGTGACTAGATAAACTAGTTCAACATTTGTTTATTATTTTAAAGCATTCAAATAATTGTTTTTGCTACTACTTTATTCATTTTAGAGTATTTAGGCATTTTTTAAAAGCATGGTTTCTTCACCATAATTACCTATGCATTATTTGGCACAACCCGAACTTTTCAGTTTTATTGTTTGAAAACTTTTATTGTTTGCTTGAATTTGAATTTGAATTTGAACCGGTTTCGAACTAACGCGAGATTAACAATAGTAATCGAGGTGACGTGGCATGTTTAGCAGAGGTTCACTGTAGCTTAAATATCCGGGCGTCATAATTCTCCTCCACTACAAGAAATCTCGTCCCGAGATTTAAGAGGCGTAAAGTGTGGAGGTTCTGGAGAGTGTTCTCGGTCTTAGTTGCTCTTCTCCAAGAGGTCGATCCATTACTTTGATGTCTTCATTTATCTACTTCAGGTCATCATGATGAAGTCGGCATCCTTTCCTTGGGAACTCCATCGTACGTATGAAGGACAAGGGGTATCTTCGGAAGGACGGACCGCTACAATGTTGCTTATCTGGTAGATAACATCAGGAAAGGTGGCAGAAAGTAACTCTCGAATTGAATCTAAAGAAATTATCGAGAGTAAGTAAGAAGGTGCAAACTAGCAGTTTCAAGCGCATAGGCAATTCGTTTGTTGCCTGAAACGAAGTGTGAAAGGAGTTTAGAGCAATCGGAATAAGCATTGCGTCTGATACCAGCATAGATCACTAGGCAGGTGACCCGTGAATTACATACGAAGTCGAGCGCGAGGAATAACTTTGGAAACAGGGGGTGTACAGGAGAGTCAGGTTTCGATCCTGGGAACTGTGGGTTATGGGCCCACCATGTGGGTTAAAAGTAGGAAGGCGATGACGTCTTACACGATCATGTAAGCAAGGCATGTCAGAGGATAGCCTATCAGTTATGTCAACAACAACATCGATACCAAGGGCGAGGGACAAAGAGAACCACTTTCCTGCTCGTTGAACGAGGCGGACCATTAGGCAAAGTTCTCGTCCATTGGTGGCTATCGGAATGTCATCAACAATAGTAACAGGGTCTGACTGACAGAATTGTACACCGAGGTGTTTACATAACCAGGGGAATATTGTTGCTTAGATCATATAGATCACATGAAAGGTTAAACCAAACAATGAAAGGAAAATATGATTATCAGATCAAACAGAACAATGGAAAGCAAAATGTGTTTAAACACATATTTCAGGGGTATATCCTTCCCAAGGTCAAGCAGAGCAAGATATCCATGTCAGGATATAACGTAGAAAACCATTTAGGTAAGGGGAGAGGAAGTTCATGACATTACCCAAACAACAGTGTTTGAATAATTGATAAAGGAAATTTAGCATGGTGCTTCAAATGTTATTGAAAATCGGAGTACCAGTGACATGCTTCGAGATAGCATTAACAAGGTCTTCAAGCAAAGGTCAGACTCTGGATACACAAGGATTCATCAGGGATAACTTATAGAATAAGTCTTACAATTTCCTCATGGAAGAATGGATAACTTTACTAAAAAGGAAACTATAACAATAGGTCCTTCGGCCAGGTGTGCTAGGCATGACATCACTTTACCGGGTCATATGAGGATCAATGTTATAACTCTTGGAAATATGTTCCAACCATCATATCTGATCGATATTCAGGTATGATTGGTGTCAGGATACCTCAGACTTAGGATACTTGAGAAGAAAAGGTGCAACACAAATTGACGAGATGACAATGTAAGATTCTCGGGAAATGAACTATGGGAGCGACTTCCGAAACAAGATTTCATCATTAAATCAAGGAGAGGTGAGGAGGTGGCTCATTGACTAGCGACAATTCATCTAGATTTCCAAAAGATGGATTTCCACAAGTATGTGAACAAGGAGATAACATTTGTTAGATCAAATGATATAATATAATGCTGTATGTTCAAGGAAAACATACACAATTAAACATTGGTTGAAAGGTGCACCCGGAATATGGGCTTAGGTAGCCTGATCAAGGTTAGAATGGTGATTCAATAAACAATAGTCTGAGGATGAACTATCAGCCATTAACTTCAAAGCAACAGGGTTGCTTGAATTACAGAGTCCAAGCAGCATCGTTCACTTGTCGATATTCCCGGTTAGGCAATACGGGGATCAAGAAAGAATGGTGCTTGTGAGAAGTATCACTACACCAAGAATTCTTAAGAGGTGGAGCAATCCTCACAACATCCTTGACATAATAGATAGCAATGCTCCAAGGTAAAACATAACATAAGTTGAATAGCAAGGATCTCAAGGTACAACACAAAACATGAACAAGTTTGTGTTGAAGGGAAAGCAAGAATGTTGCCGATGATAACAAAAATCATCGAGGGGCAAGGATGGTATTTCTCATCATGAATTCAATTGATATCCTAGAGGAACTCAGAATGTTGATGATGATCATGACAAATTTTGTCGAGAGGTTTCATGGAGATGTAATCGGCCGGCGATGACATCAAGTCAAAGGAATGATGAAGCGAAATGTTCTTGGGACCATGAGTACGACACAAACTCGAATTCAAGCTTGTCGTTCAAGGTGGAACGATAAGACGAGGAAATCGGCGTAAGCTTAGCTCATCATAGAAAGTTGTGCTCCGGAATTAAGGACCCGGTAGCATAGTTAAAATTTGGCACGATAATGATATAGCCGATCAGGCTAGGAATGACTTGAAGGATTATTAAACTCATAAGAAACAAAAACTACTTAAGAGTTATTGAATCGGAGTGCGGAATTGATTCATTTATCAGTGTTCTAGAGTGACTATTAACTCCGAACCCGGGGGGATTGGAATCAGTGAGATTAATAGTTGATGAAGAACTCATAAGAAGTTATGTAGTCCCGTGATGTTCTCGAGATACCAGAGGGTATACTCGAAGGTAGAGCTGAATAGAGGTTGGATAGGTGTATTGACCTGCAGAAGACAAGTACTTCAATTTGTCCGAGAAATGGAATCAAAGAGAAAATAAGGTCGGAACCACGATTGCAAAGGATCAATTCACAGATCCAGATGATATTTTCAAGGAAATAGTTATTATTGCAAGATGCTTCCATGATAAGTTCCACATCGGGTCCATGGGCATGAACACAAAGTTCAAGGTCGACTCCCACTTCTTTAATGCATAACCTTTCATTCACTTCTCATCTTCAAAGAAGTTGTAGTGTTGAAATTTTATCCGGCGAAGTACCAGAAGAGTATGACTCATGAAAACTCTCGGGTTCACATGATTTTAGAGAAAGTATAGGTTCAACCCATCGGGGCATCTGAGAAACATATACCACAAGCTTCAAGAGTAAATATCACCAGCTCGAAAGCAGAGCATGGTTGGCCAAATTAGAGAATAGGATTTGCCAATGGCATTATGTATCAGGGAAAGAACTCCCAAAGTGATTGAATATGAAGGGCGTTGTCATACAAAATCCAACAAAGGATCTGTCGGTCCATAACGAAGCTGATGCGAGCATTGACACACAACCAGAGGAAGAAACAATGCGAAGGCATTGGATTATAGAAGCAACTGACTAATTCAAAGATAAATTGCAAAGGAATTATCATTTCCAAATCAAGGGATCAGAAGCCAATGGTGTGATTAAGAATGGATAAGTTGAATAGACTTAGGGGTACAATTGACGGCAATTTGATGGGTCGATAACCAGCTCATGTTTAAAATGATGTCTGAGCCGGAAGGATAAATCCTGAGGATTGCAAGCATCCGCAACATATCGAATCAATAGACTCTAAATGATAGTGACAAAGGATGCCAATAAGATTACTATACTTATGGGGTTAACCATGATGCAAGCAAGCAGGACTTTCAAGAGCAATAGGATGCTGAGGATTTTCGGAAGATCGAATGGTATTTCGAAGATTGGTGTCATACATGAATCAACTGGGGATGAGTGGATACTCGGTAAGTGCGAGAAATTATCCGTAGGGGTATTCATGTGGCAAATAACTGCAAGGAAGTAGGCACCAAGTATTCTCAGAACATTAGAGAGAATTTCGGGGTATCTTGTAATAACAAGATCAACGGGGAATGATTGTAAGAATGGCAAGTGTACTTGGTTATCCATTGGGGTTTATCGATGGAATGGAATTGCAAAAGCGATGGCACAAAGTATCGAGGAAACATCGGAGAGTAACTTCGAAATCTTCTAGTGCAGCCGGCTATCATATGGACTGAAGGGGCTCTCCGGGTGGATGTGATCACGAGATCCTGATGTTAGAGTTAGTAATTTCATTTTAACCCGAATAGAAGAGAGATCAGAGTCCCAGAGTATATACGAGGAAAAAAGGATTCTAATACCACCCAATGATGACGTGGGCCCGTAAGCCGCATAGCCATGTTAGCAAAAACCTTTTCAATGTCTAGACTCAACTTCGGCCAAGGAGTTTGGAAGGGGGATTCCTACAGGCAGCCGACTCTGATACCAACTTGTGACGCCCCCGATTTGACCCTACACTAATCATACACGCAAACGTGTACGATCAAGATCAGGGACTCGCGGGAAGATATCACAACACAACTCTAAAATAAAATAAGTCATACAAGAATCATAATACAAGCCAGGGGCCTCGAGGGCTCGAATACAAGTGCTCGATCATAGACGAGTCAGCAGAAGCAATAATATCTGAGTACAGACATAAGTTAAACAAGTCTGCCTTAAGAAGGCTAGCACAAACTGGGATACAGATCGAAAGAGGCGCAGGCCTCCTGCCTGGGATCCTCCTAAACTACTCCTGGTCGTCGTCAGCGGCCTGGACGTAGTAGTAGGCACCTCCAGTGTAGTAGGAGTCATTGTCGACGGTGGTGTCTGGCTCCTGGGCTCCATCATCTGGTTGCGACAACCGAGAGGAAAGGAAAGGGGGAAAAGAGGGAGAAAAGCAACCGTGAGTACTCATCCAAAGTACTCGCAAGCAAGGATCTACACTACATATGCATGGGTATCTGTGTAAAGGGGCAATATCGGTGGACTGAACTGCAGAATGCCAGAACAAGAGGGGGATAGCTAGTCCTGTCGAAGACTACGCTTCTGGCAGCCTCCATCTTGCAGCATGTAGAAGAGAGTGGATGGTAAGTTCACCAAGTAGCATCGCATAGCATAATCCTACCCGGCGATCCTCCCCTCGTCGCCCTGTGTGAGAGCGATCACCGGGTTATATCTGGCACTTGGAAGGGTGTGTTTTATTAAGTATCCAGTTCTAGTTGTCATAAGGTCAAGGTACAACTCCAAGTCGTCCTGTTACCGAAGATCACGGCTATTCGAATAGATAAACTTCCCTGCAGGGGTGCACCACATTACCCAACACGCTCGATCCCATTTGGTCGGACACACTTTCCTGGGTCATGCCCGGCCTCGTAAGATCAACACGTCGCAGCCCCACCTAGGCACAACAGAGAGGTCAGCACGCCGGTCTAAATCCTATGCGCGTAGGGGTCTGGGCCCATCGCCCATTGCACACCTGCATGTTGCGTACGCGGCCGGAGAGCAGACCTAGCAACCTCCATTTCAAAGGAAGTTGCGTTACACGCTCCAACCCTGCGCGCGCCGCTCAGTTGCTGATGTCACGAAGGCTTCGGCTGATACTACGACGTTGAGTGCCCATAACTGTTCCCGCGTAGTTCGTTAGTGCGTATAGGCCAGTGGCCAGACTCAGATCAAATACCAAGATCTCGTTAAGCGTGTTAATTGAAGTATCCGCGAACGCCGACCAGGGCCAGGCCCACCTCTCTCCTAGGTGGTCTCAACCTGCCCTGTCGCTCCACCACAAAGTAACAGTCGGGGGCCGTCGGGAACCCAGGCCCACCTCTACCGGGATGGAGCCACATGCCCCTTCAGCCCCCATCTCCGAACAGAATCATAAGTAATGTAACAGTATAAAGTATATAACATACGCCCATGATCACCTCCTGAAGTGATCATGGCCCAGTAGTATAGCATGGCAGACGGACAAGAGTGTAGGGCCACTGATGGAACACTAGCATCCTATACTAAGCATTAGGATAGTAGGTAAAGGTATCAACAATTGTAGCAACAATGACAGGCTATGCAGCAGATAGGATTAACCGAAAATAGTAACATGCTACACTACTCTAATGCAAGCAGTAGAGAGAAGGAATAGACGATATCTGATGCTCAAGGGGGGGGGCTTGCCTGGTTGCTCTGGCAAGGAGGGGTCGTCAACAACGTAGTCGATCGGGGCACCAGCAACGGCGCCAGTCTCGTAGTCTACCGGAGAGAAGAGGGGGAAGAAACAATGAAAACAGTTCAAACACATGCATATCGATGCATGACATGACAAGTAACGGTGCCAGGTGTGCCCTAACGCGGTAGGAGGTGATAGCGACGAAGGGGGGAAACATCCGGGAAAGTATCCCCGGTGTTTCATGTTTTCGGACAGAGGAACCGGGGGGGGGGGGGGAAGTTGCATGTTTTTTATGCTAGGGATGTGTGGCGGACGAATGGGCTGCGCATCCGGATTCGTCTCGTCGTTCTGAGCAACTTTCATGTACAAAGTTTTTTCATCGGAGCTACGGTTTATTTATTATGATCTTTCCAAGTTTTAATAGTATTCTGGAATTATTATTAATTCAAAATTAAATAGCTAAATGCTAGGTGCACCGAGCTTTGCGTACACAGAAGTGTACCCGAGGCTGACAGGTGGGCCAGGGGGTCCCCGTTGACCAGTCAACGTTTGACTGGTCAACAGGGGGTGGGGCCCCCCTGTCATTGACTGTTACATTAACTAACTAGTTAATTTAGTCTAACTAGGTTATTAGGCTAATAGATTTTAATTAGTTTAATTAAACCTAATTAATTAAGTTAAATAATTTATAATTTTATTTATGTATTTATTTTTAATTCTTTTTTATGTCTTTTTTAACAGGGCTGGCCCACCTGTAAGTGGCCCAGCGCCAACGGGGCGGGCGACTTAACGGGTGCGGGCGCCGACCCGACTGGGCGTTGGCCCTAGCCAGCTGCGGCTGCACGCACGCGCAGAGGCGCCGGCGGGCATGCCCAGCGTGGCCGGCGAGAGAGCAGGGGCAGGCGGAGGCTGGCAGCGGCGCGCGGGCGCGCGGGCGTCAACGAAGGCGGGCCCGGCGGAGGGGAAGCAGGCCACGGTCGAGTGGGCGACGAGCGGCTGTGGCGCGAGGCGAGGCGGGGCGATGGTGCGGGCGGCAGAGGAGCAGAGCAGCGGAGCGTGGTGATAGGCACGCAAGCAGCCGCGGGATGGACGCGGTCTGGCGGCGAGGCGGGGCGCGGGTGCGCCGCAAGTGGAGTTGGGGGAGCGTGGGAAGCGTCGGCCGTGTGCGGGCCGCGGTGAGGCACGGAGCGGCCCACTCCGGCGACCATTTGGTCGGCCGCGAGCACCAGGAGGACGGCGCGCAGAGAGACGCGGGCAGTAGTGCAGGCGGTGCGTGCAAGGGGTGGCCAAAGCGAGCACAATGGTGACTGAAGCAGCAGTAGGCAGCGGCAAAAGCAACAGCATCGGCAACAGCTACGCGTAGAGTAGCAGCAAAGCAGCGGCTAAGCCGCGGCACAGGCGCAGCACAACACACCCCCACGCACGTACGCGTACGCGGGGTCTCAGACGAGCTCGGTAACGGCGGCTACGGCGACTAATAGATAACAGGGAGAGGGGGTTTGGAAGAGCGGCTTGATAACCCACAAGTATAGGGGATCGCAACAGTTTTCGAGGGTAGAGTATACAACCCAAATTTATTGATTCGACACAAGGGGAGCCAAAGAATATTCTCAAGTATTAGCAGTTGAGTTGTCAATTCAACCACACCTGGATAACTTAGTATCTGCAGCAAAGTATTTAGTAGCAAAGTAATATGGAAGTAACGGTAATTGTAGCAAAAGTAATATTTTTGGGTTCTGTAGTGATTATAACAGTAGCAACGGAAAAGTAAATAAGCGTAGAACAATATGTGAAAAGCTCGTAGGCATTGGATCGGTGATGGAGAATTATGCCGGATGCGGTTCATCATGTAACAATCATAACATAGGGTGACACAGAACTAGCTCCAATTCATCAATGTAATGTAGGCATGTATTCCGAATATAGTCATACGTGCTTATGGAAAAGAACTTGCATGACATCTTTTGTCCTACCCTCCCGTGGCAGCGGGGTCCTAACGGAAACTAAGGGATATTAAGGCCTCCTTTTAATAGAGTACCAGACCAAAGCATTAACACATAGTGAATACATGAACTCCTCAAACTACGGTCATCACCGGGAGTGGTCCCGATTGTTGTCACTTCGGGGTTGCCGGATCATAACACATAGTAGGTGACTATAGACTTGCAAGATAGGATCAAGAACTCACATATATTCATGAAAACATAATAGGTTCAGTTCTGAAATCATGGCACTCGGGCCCTAGTGACAAGCATTAAGCATAGCAAAGTCATAGCAACATCAATCTCAGAACATAGTGGATACTAGGGATCAAACCCTAACAAAACTAACTCGATTACATGATAAATCTCATCCAACCCATCACCGTCCAGCAAGCCTACGATGGAATTACTCATGCACGGCGGTGAGCATCATGAAATTGGTGATTGAGGATGGTTGATGATGACAACGACGACGGATTCCCCTCTCCGGAGCCCCGAACAGACTCCAGATCAGCCCTCCCGAGAGGTTTTAGGGCTTGGCGGCGGCTCCATAGCATAAAACCTGATGAATCCTTCTCTCTGAATTTTTTCTCCCCGAACACGAATATATGGAGTTGGAGTTGAGGTCGGTGGAGCGTCAGGGGGCCCACGAGGCAGGGGGCGCGCCCAGGGGGCAGGCGCGCCCCCCACCCTCGTGGACAGGTGGAGGCCCCCCTGACGTGGATTCTTCTTCCAGTACTTTTAATATTTTCCAAAAATAAGTTCCGTGGAGTTTTAGGTCATTCCGAGAACTTTTGTTTCTGCACATAAATAACACCATGGCAATTCTGCTGAAAACAACGTCAGTCCGGGTTAGTTCCATTCAAATCATGCAAGTTAGAGTCCAAAACAAGGGCAAAAGTGTTTGGAAAAGTAGATACGACGGAGACGTATCAATTCCCCCAAGCTTAAACCTTTGCTTGTCCTCAAGCAATTCAGTTGATAAACCGAAAGTGATAAAGAAAAACTTTTACAAACTCTATTTGCTCTTGTTGTTGTAAATATGTAAAGCCAGCATTCAAGTTTTCAGCAAAGATTATGATTAACCATATTCACAATAACATTTAGGTCTCATGTTTACTCATGTCAATGGCATAATGAACTAGCGAGCAATAATAATAAATCTCGGATGACAACACTTTCTCAAAACAATCATGATATGATATAACAAGATGGTATCTCGCTAGCCCTTTCTGAGACCGCAAAACATAAATGCAGAGCACCTTTAAAGATCGAGGACTGACTAAACATTGTAATTCATGGTAAAAGAGATCCAGTCATAGTCATACCCAATATAAATTAATAGTAATCGATGCAAATGACAACCGTGCTCTCCAGCTGGTGCTTTTTAATAAGAGGGTGGTGACTCAACATAAAAGTAAATAGATAGGCCCTTCGCAGAGGGAAGCAGGGATTTGTAGAGGTGCCAGAGCTCGGTTTTGAAATAGAGATAAAAATATTTTGAGCGGCATACTTTCATTGTCAACATAACAACCAAGAGATGGCGATATCTTCCATGCTACACACATTACAGGCGGTTCCCAAACAGAATGGTAAAGTTTATAGCCCCCCTCCACCAACAAGCATCAATCCATGGCTTGCTCGAAACAACGAGTGCCTCCAACTAACAACAGTCCCAGGGGGAGTTTTGTTTGCAATTATTTTGATTTAGTTTGCATAAAGCATGGGACTGGGCATCCCGGTGACCAGCCATTTTCTCGTGAGTGAGGAGCGGAGTCCACTCCTCTTGAGAATAAACCGCCTAACATGGAAGATAAGGACAGCCCTAGTTGATACATGAGCTATTCGAGCATACAAAACAGAATTTCATTTGAAGGTTTAGAGTTTGGCACATACAAATTTACTTGGAACGACAGGTAGATACCGCATATAGGAAGGTATAGTGGACTCATATGGCATAACTTTGGGGTTTAAGGGATTGGATGCACAAGCAGTATTCCCGCTTGGTACAAGTGAAGGCTAGCAAAAGACTCGAAAGCGACCAACCAGAGAGCGATGATAATCCCCAAGTGCAGGGAATCATCGTAGCAATTCCCAATGGTGGAAGTGATAAGTATGGAGTGTCAAACCCACAAGGAGCTAAAGGTAAGATCAATATTGTCTCAAGTCCTATCCGCCACTGATACGACTCTACGTACACCGAATGTTTGCTTCCAACTAGAAACGAGAAATAAAACTACGTTGTGGGTATGAAGAGGATAACTTTGTATGATATCGGAGAGCTAAAATATAAAAGTACGTGTTGTTATCATAAAGTTAGAATATATTACTAAATACTATAAATAGCGAGTGTGGAATAATGGTGGATCGGTGTGCGGAATTGTCCTAGGCAATCGTTAACAAGACCGGTAATCACTATTGCAGTTTCATATGAGGGAGAGGCATAAGCTAACATACTTTCTCTACTTGGATCATATGCACTTATGATTGGAACTCTAGCAAGCATCCGCAACTACTAAAGATCATTAAGGTAAAACCCAACCATAGCATTAAAGCATCAAGTCCTCTTTATTCCCATACGCAACAACCCCCTTACTCGGGTTTGTGTTTCAGTCACTCACCAACCCACTATAAGCGAATCATGAACGTATTGCAACACCCTACAGCGGGAATCTCTCACGCTTGCGCGACACGGAGGGCACCATAGGACAGCACCAAAGTAAAACATACAACTCATACCAATCTAGATCATAAATCAACCCAAAGACAAAGGATAACTACTCAAAACATCATAGGATGGCAACACATCATTGGATCATAATATGTGGCATAAAGCACCAATGTTCAAGTAGGGATTACAGCGGGGTGCGGGAGAGTGGACCGCGTAAAAGAGATGAGGATGGTGATGATGATGGTGATGTTGATGAAGACAATCACCGCGGCGATGATTCCCCTCCCGATGGCACTCCGGCGCCACCAAGAGAGAGGAGGAGAGGTTCTCCCCCTTGTGCTTCTTCCTCCATGCCCCCCTAGATGGGGAAAGGTTCTCCCTTTGATCCTTGGCCTTCATGGCGATGATAGCCTCTCCGGGATACTCCTCCATGGCCACCGCTGATGATGGCCCCCTCCGGTAGGGTGCCAGAGAGGGCCTAATTGATTTCTCGTGGATACAGAGGCTTCTGGCGGCGGAACTCCCGATCTAGGTTAATTTTCTGAGGTTTCTGTATTTATAGGAATTTTTGGCGTCGGTCTCACGTCAAGGAGGTGCCCGAGCTGTCCACGAGGCAGGCCCACGCGCCCAGGGGGTGGGCGCACCCCCACCCTCGTGGGCAGCCCGGGACTCTTCTGGCCCAACTCCGATGCTCCGTGGTCTTCTTTTGGTCCATACAAAATCATCAAAAATTGGCACGTCAATTGGACTCCGTTTGATATTCCTTTTCTGCAAAACTCAAAAACAAGGAGAAAACAGAAAATGGCACTGGGCTCTAGGTTAATAGGTTAGTCCCAAAAATCATATAAAATAGCATATAAATGCATATAAAACATCTAAGATGGGTAATATAATAGCATGAATACTTCATAAATTATAGATATGTTGGAGACGTATCAAGCGACAACAGTCATGAACATGCATTAAAATTAATAAACATTGAGTGCAAGCATGAGTAGGATATAATCCACCATGAACATAAATATCATGAAGGCTATGTTGATTTTGTTTCAACTACATGCGTGAACATGTGCCAAGTCAAGTCACTTGAATCATCCAAAGGAGGATACCACCCCATCATACCACATCACAACCATTTTAATAGCATGTTGGCACGCAAGGTAAACCATTAAAACTCATAGCTAATCAAGCATGGCACGAGCAACTATGATCTCTAATTGTCATTGCAAACATGTTTATTCATAATAGGCTGAATCAGGAATGATGAACTAATCATATTTACAAAAACAAGAGAGGTCGAGTTCATACCAGCTTCTCTCATCTCAGTCAGTCCATCATATATCGTCATAATTGCCTTTCACTTGCACGACCGAACGATGTGAAAATAATAAGAGTGCACGTGCATTGGACTAAGCTGGAATCTGCGAGCATTCAATAAACAGGAGAAGACAAGGCAATATGGGCTCTTGGTTAAATCAACAACAATGCATATAAGAGCCACTTCAACAATTTAATTATGGTCTTCTCCTATCGACCCCCAAAGAAAAGAAAAGAAATAAAACTATTTACACGGGAAAGCTCCCAACAAGCAAAAGAAGAACGGGAAATCTTTTTGGGTTTTCTTTTTAATTATTACTACTACAGCAAGAAAGGTAAACTAACTAAAAGCTACACTAATTTTTTTGGTTTTTCTTAAGATTTATCAAACACACAAGAAGAAAGCCAGAAAAAAAACTAGCATGGATATTACAGTGAAAAAAAGGTACGAGCACCGACATCTAGCAAGGAGTGTGTGAACATGAATGTAATGTCGGTGAGAGATACATACTCCCCCAAGCTTAGGCTTTTGGCCTAAGTTGGTTTATTGCCACGGATGGCCTGGCGGATATCCATAGTTGTAGCCGAGGTCGTACTGAGATGCAGCGGCTATTGCATCGTGGGCTGCAGCTTGGAGGCGAGCTGCCCTCGTCCACCTTTCGTACTCATTTGCCTCCTCTCTGGTTATAAAATGTCTCCCTTTTGCCTGAAAGTCAAAGAAAGCAGGAGCAGGGAGAGCAATATTGACAGTGTGACGCCTGTCAAAGATTAGTCGGTACTGGAGAGGTGGTTCATTCCTCTCGACAAACTGATGGTGAACCATAGCATTAAAGTCTAGATAAGTGGGAGTCAGTTCAATATCATCATCACGTATGGTTACACCAAGAAAATCAGGTAAGCGGGTTGCATAAATTCCACCAAAGAAATCTCCATTAAATCTATTGTGATGCAACCTACGCGCAACAATGGCTCCCAAATTATAAGATTTGTCTCCTAACACAGCACTCCTAAGAATACTGAGGCCAGGGACACACATATGACATGCTTCATCTTTACCATTTATGCACCTACCTATAAAGAGAGCAAAATAATGTATAGCAGGAAAATGAATGCTCCCTATGGTAGCTTGTGCTATATCTCTAGATTCACCCACAGTTATACTAGCAAGAAAATCTCTAAATTCAGATTTGCGAGGTTCACTAGCACTACCCCATTGTGGAAGTTTGCAAGCAGTGGTAAAATCCTCTAAGTCCATAGTATAAGATTTTTCATAAAGATCAAACATGACAGTTTGAGAATTGCGTAAAGATGAAAATTCAAACCTCCTCACAAAGGAACTAGTGAGGTAGTGGTACTGACGGCACTTTTCTGCCTCGAAGCTCACAAGATCAGCGTTACGCAAATATGTGTTATATTCTTCCTTGATTTCTGCTCGATCCATAAAGTCTTCTGAAGGCCATTCACAAGGCCGCACTGGGGCGTCCCTTGGTGGTTCATCGTCAGCATGGCGCATTGCAAGCCTGGGTCCTTGCTTCTTTGAAGGACCACCTTGGTACATTTTCCTAAACATATTCTTCCTCTGAAAAATTTCTGAAATTTTTAGTAACTTCAAATAAAAGTGAATCAAGCTCAACAAAATTGATAGCAACTACTCCTACAAGTGCCTAGAGACTATATCATGCATTAGAACTACTTGGAACCATATAAATTTGACATGCAAGCTCAAGAACATGGTCACCTAGGCAGCACACATTTGCAATGAATAAAGCACTAGAACAAAAACTAATTGGACCAATGGAGGAGTCACATACCAAAGAACAATCCCCCAAAGCAGTTTTGTGAGAGGTGCTTTGAGCAAGGAGATTTAAAATCGCAGCAAAATGAGCTAGAACTCGTGCTTGAGCAGGTTGGTGATTTTTTTGGGAGGAAGAAGGAGTGTGTGGGTGCAGGAATAAGTGGAGGGGAGCCACCGTGGGCCCACGAGGCAGGGGGCGCGCCTTGGACCCTCGTGGCCAGGTGCTTGCTCCCCCTACTGAGTTCTCAGTGCCAGATATTCTCAAATATTTCAGAAAAAATCATATTAAATTGGCAGGGCATTTGGAGAACTTTTATTTTTGGGGTATTTTTATATTGCACGGATAATTCAGAAAACTGACAGAAAATACTATTTTTACTTTATCTCAACTAAATAACAAAAAGTAGAAGGAGGGTACAGAAGGTTGGCCTTCTAATTTCATCCATCTGATGCTCATCAAAAGGAATCCACTAACAAGGTTGATCAAGTCTTGTTAACAAACTCATTCCGACTAACATGGAACCGGAGAAATTTCGAATAACACTATGTTACCTCAATAATAAGAATATCATATTTCTTCTTAACAGTAGGAAGAGGAAATTCAAAACCTCCAAAAATAATCGATGGAACTTTTCCAATAGAGTTGATACTATGAACTTGAGGTTGTTTCCTCGGAAAGTGTACCGTATGCTCATTACCATTAACATGAAAAGTGACATTGCCTTTGTTGCAATCAATAACAGCCCCTGCAGTATTCAAAAAGGGTCTTCCAAGAATAATAGACATACTATCGTCCTCGGGAATATCAAGAATAACAAAGCATGTTAAAATAGTAACGTTTGCAACCACAACAGGCACATCCTCACAAATACCAACGGGTATAGCAGTTGATTTATCGGCCATTTGCAAAGATATTCCAGTAGGTGTCAACTTATTCAAATCAAGTCTACGATATAAAGAGAGAGGCATAACACTAACACCAGCTCCAAGATCGCATAAAGCAGGTTTAACATAGTTTCTTTTAATGGAGCATGGTATAGTGGGTACTCCTGGATCTCCTAGTTTCTTAGGTATTCCACCCTTAAAAGTATAATTAGCAAGCATGGTGGAAATCTCAGCTTCCGGTATCTTTCTTTTATTAGTAACAATATCTTTCATATACTTAGCATAAGGATTCATTTTGAGCATATCAGTTAATCGCATACGCAAAAACATAGGTCTAATCATTTCAGCAAAGCGCTCAAAATCCTCATCATCCTTTTTCTTGGATGGTTTGGGAGGAAAAGGCATGGGTTTCTGAACCCATGGTTCTCTCTCTTTACCGTGCTTCCTAGAAACAAAGTCTCTCTTATCATAACGTTGATTCTTTGATTGTGGGTTATCAAGATCAACAACAGGTTCAATTTCTACATCACTATCATTGCTAGGTTGAGCATCATCATGAACATTATCATTAACATTTTCATTAGGTTCATGTTCATTACCAGATTGTGTTTCAGCATCAGAAATAGAAATATCATTTGGATTCTCAGGTGGTTCAGCAATAGGTTCACTAGAAGCATGCAAGGTCCTATCATTTTTCTATTTGTTCTTTTTAGAAGGACTAGGTGCATTTATATTGTTTCTCTGAGAATCTTGCTCAATTCTCTTAGGATGGCCTTCAGGATACAAAGGTTCCTGAGTCATTTTACCAGTTCTAGTAGCCACTCTAACCACATAGTCATTTTTCTTACTATTCAATTCATTGAGCAAATCATTTTGAGCTTTAGGTACTTGTTCTACTTGAGTGGTAACCATAGAAGCATGTTTACTAATGAGTTTAAGTTCACCTTTAACTCTAGACATATAATCACCCAAGCTTTCAATCATATAAGCATTTTGTTTTAATTGTCTACCAAAATAAGCATTGAAGTCTTCTTGCTTAACCATAAAGTTATCAAACTCATCCAAACATTGGCTAGCAAACTTAGTAGGAGGGATTTCAGCTTTATCATATCTATAGAGAGAATTTACCTTTACTACCTGTGTCGGGTTATCAAGACCATGAGTTTCTTCAATAGGTGATGGATTAAGATCATATGTTTCTTCAACAGGCGGTAAATTAAGACCATGTATTTCTTCAATAGGAGGTAAATTCTTAACATCTTCAGCTTTAATACCTTTCTCTTTCATAGATTTCTTTGCCTCTTGCATATCTTCGGGACTGAGGAATAGAACACCTCTTTTCTTCTGAGTTGGTTTAGGAATAGGCTCAGGAAGTGTCCAATTATTTTCATTTGTCAACATATTATTCAATAGAATTTCAGCTTCATCTGGTGTCCTTTCCCTGAAAACAGAACCAACACAACTATCCAGGTGGTCTCTGGAAGCATCGGTTAGTCCATTATAAAAGATATCAAGTATTTCATTTTTCTTAAGAGGATGATCAGGTAAAGCATTAAGTAACTGGAGAAGCCTCCCCCAAGCTTGTGGGAGACTCTCTTCTTCAGTTTGCACAAAGTTGTATATATCCCTTAAAGCAGCTTGTTTCTTATGAGCAGGGAAATAGTTAGCAGAGAAGTAATAAATCATATCTTGGGGACTATGCACACAACCAGGATCAAGAGAATTAAACCATATCTTAGCATCACCCTTTAATGAGAACAGAAATATTTTAAGGATATAAAAGTAGCGAGTTCTCTCATCATTAGTGAACAGGGTGGCTATATCATTTAATTTAGTAAGATGTGCCACAACAGTTTCAGATTCATATCCATAAAAAGGATCAGATTCAACCAAAGTAATTATATTAGGATCAATAGAGAATTCATAATCCTTATCAGTAACACAGATAGGTGAAGTAGCAAAAGCAGGGTCAGGTTTCATTCTAGCATTAAGAGATTTCTGCTTCCATTTAGCTAATAACTTCTTAAGATCATATCTATCACTGCAAGCTAAAATAGCTCTAGCAGCTTCTTCATCCATAACATAACCCTCAGGAACAACAGGCAATTCATATTTATTAGGAGGAGAATCTTCATCATCACTGTCATCAATATTATCAGTTTCACTAATTTCATTCTCTCTAGCCCTAGCAAGTTGTTCATCAAGAAATTCACCAAGTGGCACAGTAGTATGAAGCATAGAAGTAGTTTCATCATAAGTATCATGCATAGCAGAAGTGGCATCATCAATAATATGCGACATATAAGAATTAATAGCAGAAGCAGGTTTAGGTGTCGCAAGCTTACTCAAAACAGAAGGTGAATCAAGTGCAGAGCTAGATGGCAGTTCCTTACCTCCCCTCGTAGTTGAGGGATAAATTGTTGTTTTCGCGTCTTTCAAGTTCTTCATAGTGACCAGCAGATATAAATCCCAAGTGACTCAAAGAATAGAGCTATGCTCCCCGGCAACGGCGCCAGAAAATAGTCTTCATAACCCACAAGTATAGGGGATCGCAACAGTTTTCGAGGGTAGAGTATTCAACCCAAATTTATTGACTCGACAAAAGGGGAGCCAAAGAATATTCTCAAGTATTAGCAGTTGAGTTGTCAATTAAACCACACCTGGATAACTTAGTATCTGCAGCAAAGTATTTAGTAGCAAAGTAATATGGAAGTAATGGTAACGATAGCAAAAGTAATATTTTTGGGTTTTGTAGTGATTGTAACGGTAGCAACGGAAAAGTAAATAAGCGGAGAACAATATGTGCAAAGCTCGTAGGCATTGGATCGGTGATGGAGAATTATGCCGGATGCGGTTCATCATGTAACAATCATAACATAGGGTGACACAGAACTAGCTCCAATTCATCAATGTAATGTAGGCATGTATTCCGAATATAGTCATACGTGCTTATGGAAAAGAACTTGCATGACATCTTTTGTCCTACCCTCCCGTGGCAGCGGGGTCCTAACGGAAACTAAGGGATATTAAAGCCTCCTTTTAATAGAGTACCGGACCAAAGCATTAACACATAGTGAATACATGAACTCCTCAAACTACGGTCATCACCGGGAGTGGTCCCGATTATTGTCACTCGGGGTTGCCGGATCATAACACATAGTAGGTGACTATAGACTTGCAAGATAGGATCAAGAACTCACATATATTCATGAAAACATAATAGGTTCAGATCTGAAATCATGGCACTCGGGCCCTAGTGACAAGCATTAAGCATAGCAAAGCCATAGCAACATCAATCTCAGAACATAGTGGATACTAGGGATCAAACCCTAACAAAACTAACTCGATTACATGATAAATCTCATCCAACCCATCACCGTCCAGCAAGCCTACGATGGAATTACTCATGCACAGCGGTGAGCATCATGAAATTGGTGATGGAGGATGGTTGATGATGACGACGGCGACGGATTCCCCTCTCCGGAGCCCCGAACGGACTCCAGATCAGCCCTCCCGAGAGGTTTTAGGTCTTGGCGGCGGCTCCGTATCATAAAACGCGATGAATCCTTCTCTCTGAATTTTTTCTCCCCGAACACAAATATATGGAGTTGGAGTTGAGGTCGGTGGAGCGTCAGGGGGCCCACGAGGCAGGGGGAGCGCCCAGGGGGCAGGCGCGCCCCCACCCTTGTGGACAGGTGGAGGCCCCCCTGACGTGGATTCTTCTTCCAGTACTTTTAATATTTTCCAAAAAAAGTTCTGTGGAGTTTCAGGTCATTCCGAGAACTTTTGTTTCTGCACATAAATAACACCATGGCAATTCTGCTGAAAACAGCGTCAGTCTGGGTTAGTTCCATTCAAATCATGCAAGTTAGAGTCCAAAACAAGGGCAAAAGTGTTTGGAAAAGTAGATACGACGGAGACGTATCACGGCTCACATCGTTGACGGGGAGAGGCTCGGGGAGGCGCCGGATGCAGTGAAGCCGTCGGAACCAACGACGAATGGCAGCGTAGATGAGCTCGATGGTGAGCGTACGGGCTGTCCCAGTTGGATTCAGAGCACGTTGGCGAAGGATACGACGATGGTGAAGCTCCTGGACGCCTTGGCGCGACGAGGGGAGGCCGGTGGCCACCAGATCGACGAGGTGGCGGCGATGGTGGCGGCGGGCGGCTTCTATAACGGGAGAGGGAGAGCGGGGGAATGAGTGGATAGGCTAGGGTTCGGGAAGGGGCGTCGGGGTACCTATAGGATGTCGGGGCGTCGCCGGATGGCCGGCGCGTGGCCATCCTGGCCACGGACGCGCCCCCTCTGTCCACGAGGCTTCTGTGAACAGGAAGGAGATGGGGAGGCAAGCTGGGCCGCGTGGCCACTTATGGCCCAGTGGCAAAGTAGTTTGTAGGCCCTTTTTCCTATTTCTTTTCTCTTTAATTCTCTGTTTTAATTCTTAGCTCCTGTTTTGCATTTAAGTTGAGCCACCAAAAGAATTTTGTAAGAAGTTCCACTTGTCAAAAAAATACTAGCCATTATTTAGTACCGCCACAAAAAGTTTGGTGACTAGATAAACTAGTTCAACATTTGTTTATTATTTTAAAGCATTCAAATAATTGTTTTTGCTACTACTTTATTCATTTTAGAGTATTTAGGCATTTTATAAAGCATGGTTTCTTCACCATAATTACCTATGCATTATTTGGCACAACCCGAACTTTTTAGTTTTATTGTTTGAAAACTTTTATTGTTTGCTTGAATTTGAATTTGAATTTGAACCGGTTTCAAACGAACGCGAGATTAGCAACAGTAATCGAGGTGACGTGGCATGTTTAGCAGAGGTTCACTGTAGCTTAAATATCCGGGCGTCACAACCACGCTCCGACGAAGAAGGAGCCTCGGAGCGGTCCTTACCCGCACCCACTATCTTTCGTCAGCTTCCATGACAAAGAGTAAACGAAATTAGTACAACATAAAAAGATGAGTAACATAGTATTATTGTTTTTTGCCAAGTTGTAAAAAATGATTCGCACTACTCGTTCCTCGATCCTCGAGGGGTCGAGGGTCGAGGGGTTGATACGTCTCCAATGTATCTACTTTTCCTCACGCCTTTTCTCTTATTTTGGACTCTAATTTGCATGATTTGAATGAAACTAACCCCGGACTGACGCTGTTTTCAGCAGAACTACCATGGTGTTGTTTTTATGCAGAGATAAAAGTTCTCAGAATGGAACAAAACTTTGCGACGATTTTTATATCAATAATAAGAATTTCTGGAGCCAAGACCTGCCGGAGAGGGGCACCTGGGTCGGCACAACCCACCAGGGCGCGCCCCCTCTCCTGGCGTGCCCAAGTGGGTTGTACCCACCTGGTGGCCCCGCTGACGACGCCCCTGATACTATAAAATCACATATTTCCAGAAAAAATCAGGGAAAAAGAATTATCGCGATGCACGAGACGGAGCCGCCGCCAAGCCTTGTTCTTCCTCAGGAGGGTAGATCCGGAGTCCGTTTGGGGATCCGGAGAGGGGGATCTTCATTCTTCATCATCACCAACCCTTCTCCATCGCCAATTCCATGATGCTCCCCACCGGGAGTGAGTAATTCCTTCGTAGGCTCGCTGGTCGGTGAGGAGTTGGATGAGATTCATCATGTAATAATCTAGTTAGTTTTGTTAGGGCCTGATCCCTAGTATCCACTATGTTCTTAGATTGATGTTGCTATGACTTTGCTATGGTTAATGCTTTATGAATTCATCATTATATCCATGTTTTTGATCTGATCTTGCAAGTTATAGTCACCTACTACGGTTATGATCCGACAACCCCGGAGTGACAACAATTGGGCCCACTCTCGATGATGATCGTAGTTTGAGGATTTCATGTATTCACTATGTGTTAATGCTTTGTTCCGGTTCTCTATTAAAAGGAGGCCTTAATATCCCTTAGTTTCCAATATGGACCCCGCTGCCACGGGAGGGTAGGACAAAAGATGTCATGCAAGTTCTTTTAATAAAGCACGTATGACTATTTACGGAATACATGCCTACATTATATCAATGAACTGGAGCTAGTGCCGTATCGCCCTAGGTTAACTGTCTCATGATGAATATCATCCAACAAGTCACCGATCCAGTGCCTACGAATTTGTTCTATATTGATCTTGCTAAGTTACTACTACTGCATCTACTGTCACACTTGCTACGAAATATTGCTATCACTGTTACTGTTACTATTGCTGCTGTCACTAGTATGAAAATTATCATATTACTGTGCTACTGATCACTTTGCTGCAGATAATTAATCTCCAGGTGTGGTTGAATTGACAACTCAGCTGCTAATACCTTCAAATATTCTTTGGCTCTCCTTGTGTCGACTCTATAAATTTGGGTTGAATACTCTACCCTCGAAAACTGTTGCGATCCCCTATACTTGTGGGTTATCAAGACCTTTTTCTAGCGCCGTTGCCGGGGAGCATAGCTATATTTGTTGAGTCACTTGGGATTATGATCATATTATCACTATGAAGAATCTGAAGGATCCAAAGACTAAGATATTTCCCTCAAGTACGAGGGGAGGTAAGAAACTGCCAGCCAGTTCTGCTTTAGATTCACCTTCTGGTATGAGTAAACTTGCAACACCACCACCACCACATGCTATTAATTCTGATATGCCGCAAGCTATTGATGATGCTACTTCTACTATGAATGATGCTTATGATGATGCTAGTACCTTGCTTGATAATGATGATGTGCCACTTGGTGAATTTCTTGATGAACAAATTGCTAGAGTAATACAACATGATGTTGTTGAATCTGATGATGAGCTTGAAACTGAAACTCCTGAAACACATGCTAGAGCTAGCCCTCCTAGATATGAATTGCCTATGGTACCAGAAGGCTATGTTATGAGTGAAGAAGCAACTAGAGATATTCTTGCTTGTAAGGATAGAGATGATCTAGAGAAATTATTACACAAGTATCAAGAAAAATCTCTGAATGCTAGAATGAAATGTGATCCTAAGTTTTCTACTTCACCTATCTTTATTGATGATAAGGATTATGAATTCTCTATCGACCCAGAGTTAATTACTTTGGTTGGATCTGATCCTTTCTATGGTTATGAAACTGAAACTGTTGTGGCACATCTTACTAAGTTGAATGATATAGCCACCCTTTTTTCTCATGATGAGAAAACTCGCTATTACTTTATTCTCAAATTATTTCCTTTCTCATTAAAGGGTGATGCTAAAGCTTGGTACAATACTCTTGCTCCTGGTTGTGTTCGTAGTCCCCAGGATATGATTTATTACTTCTCTGAAAAATATTTTCCTGCTCATAAGAAACAAGCTGCCTTACAGGAAATATTTAACTTTGTTCAAACTGAAGAAGAGAGTCTCCCACAGGCTTGGGGGAGGCTTTGCCAGTTACTTAATGCTTTGCCTGATCATCCTCTTAAGAAAAATGAAATACTTGATATCTTCTATAATGGACTAACCGATGCTTCTAGGGACTTCCTAGATAGTTGTGCTGGTTGTGTTTTCAGGGAAACGAACTGTTGGACAAGCTGAAGAATTATTGAATAATATATTGAAAAATTATGATGATTGGACTCTTCCTGAACCACCGCCTAAACCCATTCCGAAGAAGAGGGGTATATTATATCTCAGTCCTGAAGATATGCAAGAAGCAAAGAAATCTATGATGGAAAAAGGTATTAAAGCTGAGGACGTTAAAAATTTACCTCCTATTGAAGAAATACATGGGCTTAATACACCACCAATGCCTAGGGTGGTAGAGGTAAATTCTCTTATGAAGTTCAATGATAATGATAATCCTCACAATATGCATCCTAGTCAATGCCTTTATGAGTTTGAAAACTATATTAGAAAACAAGATCACTTCAATGCAGATGTTATGAAACAATTGAAATATAATTCTGATATGATTGCTCGCTTGAGTGACTTGTTATTTAGAATCTCAAATGATGTAGAGGTGTTGGAAAACATGCTTCTATGGTACAAACTCAGTTAGAATAAGTTGCTAAAACACAAAGAGAATTACTTGATGAAATGAATCATAATATGCATGACTTTGCTGTTAGAGTAGCAACTAGAGGAGGTAAAATGACTCAGGAACCACTTTATCCTGAGGGACACCCAAAAAGAATTGAACACGATTCACAAAGAGCTAACACTAGTGCACCTAGTCCTTCTAGAAAGAAAAAGAAGAAGAAAAATGATAGGACTTTGCATACTTCTAGTGAACCTGAAATAGAAAAACCTCCTGATAATGAAAATGAAACTTCTATCTCTGATGCTGAAACTCAATCTGGTAATGAACACTCACCTTCTGATAATGAAAAAGATACTCAACCAAACAACGATAAAGAACCAGATAATGATGTTGAGATAGAACCACATGTTGATCTTGATAACCCACAACCTAAAAATAAAAGGTATGATAAAAATGACTTCATTGCTAGAAACCACAGTAAAGAAAGAGAACCGCGGGTTCAAAAACCTATGCCTTTTCCACCCAAGTCAACTAAAAAGAAAGATGATGAAGAATTTGAACGCTTTGCAGAAATGCCGAGGCTAGTCTTTTTGCGTACTCGCTTGACTGATATCCTTAAAATGCCTCCTTATGCAAAGTATATGAAAGACATCATCACTAATAAGAGAAAAATACCGGAAGCTGAAATCTCCACTATGCTTGCTAATTATAAGATGGAGTACCTAAAAAACTTGGAGATCCGGGTATACCAACTATACCTTGCTCTATCAAAAAGAATTATGTGAAATCTGCTTTGTGTGATTTAGGAGCTGGTGTTAGTGTTATGCCTTTCTCTTTATATAAAAGACTTTATTTGAATAAACTCACACCTACTGAAATATCTTTGCAAATGGCTGACAAATCAACTGCCATACCTATCAGTATCTCTGAGGATGTGCCCGTTGTTGTTTCTAATGTTACTATTTTGACTGAGTTTGTTATACTTGAGATGCCCGAGGACGACAACATGTCGATTATCCTTGGTAGACCCTTCTTGAATACTGCAGGGGCTGTTATTGATTGCAATAAAAGCAAGGTCACTTTTCATATTAATGGTAATGAGCATACGATGCACTTCCCGAAGAAACAATTCCAACTGAATGGTATTAATGTTATTGAAAAATCTCCGACAATCACTATTGGAAGTTTTCAAATACCCCAAGTACTGTCAAAAAAAATATGAAATGCTTATTGTTGGGGAAATGCATATCCCCATTGAGGTAACTTAGTGATTTACGAAAGTTCTTCGGTTTCCTGCTAATCGAAAGTGGTTGTTAATAAGACTTGATCAACCTTATTAGTGGATCATTTTTGAACGATATGGAGTTGATGAATTTAGTAAGCACTACCTTCTGTCCTTATCTTTTGTTTTCTGTTTTTATTTGTTAAATAAAATAAATGCCATGTTTAGCCTGTTTTCTGAATTTTCCATGCAATAAAAAATGACCCAAAAATAAAAGTTCTCAGAATGCTTTGAAAACTTTACACGGTTTTTTTCTGAATATTTAAGAATTCTTGGTGCAAATAATACCAGAGGGAGGTGCACCAGGTGGGCACAACCCACCTGGGCGCGCCAGGACCCCCAGGCGCGCCCTGGTGGGTTGTGGTCCCCACGTGGGCCCCCTCAATTAACTCTTTAGCCCACATCATCAGTCACCTCCAGAAAAATCCCCATTGCTCTCTCTCCCGTGTTCTTGAGCTCAAACCCACGGATTTCGATCTCTTAGCTCGAAGCTCCGTTTCTGAAACTGTTTCGGGGGATTGTTGTTTGGTATGTGACTCCACCATTTGTCCAATTAGTTTTTGTTTTAGTGGTTTATACTTTGAATAATTAGCTACTCTTGGTGCTGCTGTAGATGTGCTTGCATGTTGAATTCTTAGTGTTCTAAGAATTTAATGCTTGCTATGGCCTCTATGTATCCATATGAGTAGTTGCTATCAATTTTGTAAAGTTTTGTTGAGGAAATTTTGTGAACTAAAAATTCAGATTTTTGTTCATAGGAAAAATTGTACGCGGACATGAATATCTTTAGGAAATTTGTCTCTAAGAAGAACTCCAAGGGTGTTATTGGGGAGTCTTCTGACAGTGATCTCCACCCCCGGAGGTTGGCGGAGGTATGGCCATGTGAATGGCCGCACACCCCTTTCCTACAAGAGGCTGGAATTCATAAGGAGTTCATGCAATTTATTGCTAATGCCGGTCTCACCGACCTCATCGCAGATGAGTGTGACCAACACTAAATCCTCACAAACATGTTTGTTCAAAGTTTTACTTTCCCGCCTAGGAATAATCCTCCTGAAGTGAGTTTTGATTTATATGCTGAAAACCATCAGATACCACATACTGAGTTTTGCAACATATGCAGGATCCCGTCTGATGGGAGCTTGGGTAAGCCTAGGCCGGCTGAGTTTGCGGATTTTTGTCGCACTTTGATGGTGGGTGATGAGAGGAGAGTGTCAACCATCACTGCCGGTGGTTTACATTTTCCTGTTGTTCGTTACTTTGCATATTTCATTACCAAATGCTTGCTTGCTAGGGAGAAGGTGGGTGCACTTAGTTCACCAGACCTTGTTGTTTTACATCATGCATTAGAGGGCGACAACACGTATAGCTTGGGAGCAATCGTGGCTAATTGCCTGCACCTTAATAAATCCCAGGGTAAAATACATGGTTGGATTTTTGCTACTCGGTTGGCGGCTCCCTTCGAGGTTGAGATACGCCCTTATGATTACCCTCTGACCAAGGTTTACCTAGACCGAGCAGCCATGGATCACCATCACCTTCTTGCACATGATCATCCTGACATTGACATTCCTTACAACCTGGTCTATAGCGTTGACACTCCTGATGTTATCCTCTAGCATGCACCTACTTTGTTTGATTCTGTTGCTAGGGGCGGATACTGGATTATGCCTGCAGACATCCTCGCCTACTGGAACGCTCACGCTGCTGCAGAGGCTACACATGCACCTCAGCAGTGGGACGAGTGGATGCCCACTCCACAGGATCCCTACTACCCTCCAGGCTACTGATCTACTACCAACTTAGGCCAAAAGCCTAAGCTTGGGGGAGCATGTAATTCTCACCGACATTATATCCATGCTCACACTTATTCTATTTGTCGGTGTTCACACTTTTTCATTGTATCATCCATGCTTAGATTTATTTTCTTGCTTTCTTCTTGTGTGTTTGAAAAACTTTAGAAAAACCCAAAAAATTAGTTGTAGTAATTTACTTTCTATGCATGCTTAGTAGTAGAACTAAAAAGAAAATCCAAAAATATTTCCTTGTTCTTCTTTTGCTTGTTGGGAGCTTTCCCGTCTAAATAGTTTTTTCGTTTTTGCTTTTTTATTTGCTTGTTGAAGAAAATCAAAAACTCCAAAAATATTTCTGTGTGTTTCTCTGAATTTCTTTTCTTTTTATTCGAGTCTTACCAAGGAGAAGACCACGATGAAAATGATTGAGTGGCTCTCATATGAATAATTGTTGAACTAATAAGAGCACATTTACCTTGTCTTCTCATGTTGAATAAAATATTTGCAGATTCGAGCTTAGTCCACGGCATTCTTGCACTATTATTATTTTTATATCATTCGGTCGTGCAAGTGAAAGGCAATAATGACGACATCCGATGAACTGGCCGTGGCAGAGAGAAACTGGTATGAACTCGACTTGTTCTGTCTGTGTAAATATGTTTAACCTAGCATACATGATTCAGCCCATTATGATTAAACATGTTTGCAATGACAATTAGAGATTATAGTTTCTCATGCGATGCATAAGTAGCTGGGAGTGGATAATGATTTATCTTGGATATCAACATAGCGTTAAGATGATTGTGATGTAGTATGATGATATGTTATCCTCCTCTAAATGTTCGAGTGGCTTGACTTGGCACATGTTCATACATGTAGTTGAATCAAAACCAACATGGCCTCTATAATATTTATGTTCATGGTGTTCATATCCTACTCATGCTAGTGTCCAATGTTACTTATGCATAATGCCTGGTTATGATTGTTGTTGCTCTCTAGCTGTCCGCTTCTCAATCTTAATTGCCAGCCTTCGCCTGTACTAAGTGGGAATTCAGCTTGTACATCAAAAACCTTGAACCCAAAGTTATTCCAGATGAGTCCACCATACCTACCTATATGCGGTATTACCTTGTCGTCCTAAGTAAATTTGCATGCGCCACCTCTAAAACTTCTAAAAATTATCCGTTTTGTGTGCCTGGATCGTTCATGGAACGACAGGAGGTGTTCGGTATCTTCCATGCTAAACGGGTTACTCTCAGGTCGAGTGTTTATTCACTCGCCATCGCACGAGAAAATGGGCGGTAATAGGGATTCCCAGTACCGAACTCAAAAATGCAAATAATTAAACAAAACTCCCCCGGGGCTGATGTTGGTATGGACGGCACCCGTTATTTCGGACAAGACATGGAGTGTGATTTGTTGGGGAACGCAGTAATTTCAAAAAAAATCCTATGATCACGCAAGATCTATCTAGGTGATGCATAGCAACGAGAGGGGAGAGTGTTGTCTACGTACCCTCGTAGACCGAAAGCGGAAGCGTTATGACAATGCGGTTCATGTAGTCGTACATCTTCGCGATCCGACTGATCCTAGCACCGAACGTAGGGCACCTCCGCGATCTACACACGTTCAGCTCGGTGACGTCCCATGAACTCTAGATCCAGCTGAGATCGAGGGAGAGTTTCATCAGCACGACGGCGTGATGACGGTGTTGATGAAGTTACCGACGCAGGGCTTCGCCTAAGCACTGCAACGATATGACTGTGATGCCTCCGGTTCAATCGTACACTAATCATGCACGCAAACGTGTACGATCAAGATCAGGGACTCACGGTAAGATATCACAACACAACTCTACAACATAAATAAGCCATACAAGCATCATAATACAAGCCAGGGGCCTCGAGGGCTCGAATACAAGTGCTCTATCATAGACAAGTCAGCGGAAGCAACAATATCTGAGTACAGACATAAGTTAAACAAGTCTGCCTTAAGAAGGCTAGCACAAACTGGGATACAGATCGAACGAGGCGCAGGCCTCCTGCATGGGATCCTCCTAACTACTCTTGGTCGTCGTCAGCGGGCTGCACGTAGTAGTAGGCACCTCCGGTGTAGTAGGAGTCGTCGTCGACGGTGGTGTTTGGCTCCTGGGCTCCAGCATCTGGTTGCGACAACCAGGTAGGAAGGAAAGGGGGAAAAGAGGGAGAAAAGCAACCGTGAGTACTCATCCAAAGTACTCGCAAGCAAGGAGCTACGCTACATATGCATGGGTATATGTGTAAAGGGCCATATCAGTGGACTGAACTGCAGAATGCCAGAATAAGAGGGGGATAGCTAATCCTGTCGAAGACTACGCTTCTGGCAGCCTCCATCCTGCAGCGTGTAGAAGAGAGTAGATTGAAGTCCTCCAAGTAGCATCGTATAGCATAATCCTACCCGGCGATCCCCTCCTCATCGCCCTGTTAGAGAGCGATCACCGGGTTGTATCTGGCACTTGGAAGGGTGTGTTTTATTAAATATCCAGTTCTAGTTGTCATAAGGTCAAGGTACAAATCTGGGTCGTCCTTTTACCGAGGGACACGGCTATTCGAATAGATAAACTTCCCTGCAGGGGTGCACCACATAACCCAACACACTCGATCCCATTTGGCCGGTCACACTTTTCTGGGTCATGCCCGGCCGCGGAAGATCAACACGTCGCAGCCCCACCTAGGCTCAACAGAGAGGTCAGCACGCCAGTCTAAATCCTATGCGCGCAGGGGTCTAGGCCCATCGCCCATTGCACACCTGCTTGTTGCGTACGCGGCCGGAAGCAGACCTAGCCCCCATAATATAAGTGCGAGCTTACGGTCCAATGCGGCGCGCGCCGCTCGGTCGCTGACGTCATGAAGGCTTCGGCTGATACCACGACGTCGAGTGCCCATAACTGTTCCCGCGTAGTTGGTTAGTGCGTATAGACCAAATGGCCAGACTCAGATCAAATACCAAGAACTCATTAAGCGTGATATTTTGAAGTAACCACGAATGCCGTCCAGGTCCAGGCCCACCTCTCGCCTAGGTGGTCTCAACTTGCCCTGTCGCTCTGCCACAAGATCCACTCGCGGGTACTCCTACGAGCCGACCCGACTTTATTCACCACAGGTATCATGTATAAAGTATATAAGTATATACCCGTGATCACCGCCCAAGTGATCACGGCCCGATAGTATAGCACTGCAGACGGACAAGAATGTAGGGCCACTGATGGAAAACTAGCATCCTATACTAAGCATGTAGGATTGCAGATAAAGGTAACAATAGTAGTAGCAAGGATAGGCTATGCATCAGGATAGGATTAACGGAAAGAAGTAACATGCTACACTACTCTAATACAAGCAGTATAGAGAAGAATAGGCGATATCTGGTGATCAAGGGGGGGGGCTTGCCTGGTTGCTCTGGCAAGAAAGAGGGGTCGTCAACTCCTTAGTCGAACTGGGCAGCAGCAGCGTCGGTATCGGAGTCTAGCGAGAGAAGAGGGGGAAGAAACAATAAAATATAATGCAAACATATGCATGACGATGCATGACATGACAATGAGCGTTGTTAGGGGGGTGCCCAATCGCGGTGGTAGGTGGTACCGGCGAAGGGGGAAACATCCGGGAAAGTATCCCCGGTGTTTCGCGTTTTTGGACAGATGAACTGGAGGTGAAATGTTGCAGGTTCACTATGCTAGGGACGCGTGGCGGACGAACAGGCTGCGTATCCAGATTCGTCTCGTCGTTCTGAGCAACTTTCATGTAAAAAATATTTTCATCCGAGTTACGGATTATTTTATATGTTTTTCAAAGTTTATTTGAATTTCTGAAATTACTGGATTAATATTAATTCGAATTAAAAAGAGCAGAAACTCTTGTCACCTAGTCCTACTCTAGCCAGAGTGTATGACAATGGGGCCAGGGGGGTCTAGTCAGCAGAGTTGACCCAGTCAACTTTTGACTGGTCAAAAGGTAAATAGTAAAGGTGGGTCCTGGCTGCCATTGAGTTAGTTTCCATTAGTATTTAATTATACAGTTTAATTAATGCTAAGTTAATTAGGCAAACTTAATTAGGTTAATTATTTAATTATTTAATATACATATATTCATTTATTTATTTTTCATTTTCTTTTCGTTTAACAGGGGTTGGGCCCCACCTATCGGTGGCTTAAGCCACATATCGGGCTAACGGACGACGGGTGTGGGCGCGGGTCACGGAGCGGGCGTAGAACCCGGGCAACGGTGAGCGAGTGGGGGACGCGGGTCACGGCGCCGAGTGTGGGCGAGGCGGGGCGGTGAGCACGACGGGGCACTGGGCGCGGCCAGCAATCCCAGGAGCGCGGGCGACGACGAGCCTGGGCGAGGGGAGAGACCCGATGAAACAGGGCGGAGTGCGGTGGCCGAGCGCGCCACGGCGGCGCGCGCTGGTCGCAGGGAGCCGGGGGAGGGGGGTGCGCCGCCCGCAGCGACGGCACCGCGCGGTGAGCGCGGACGGGACGAGGGAGCAGCGGGATGGTGCGGCGACGAGCGTGGTTCTGGCCGCGCCGGCGCGCGCATGCACGACGGCGCGAGGAGCTGACGCGGGCAGGGGGAGAGAGGAGGAGAGGCCGGGGCCTCACCGGCGGTCGTGGGGACAAGGAAGTGGGGCGTGAGGGAGAGACGGGGACGACGGCGTCGGAGAGGTAGCAGGCCGGCGAGGAGGAAGAGGAGGCATGCCGGCAAGGATGCTCCGGGCGGCGAGGTGACGGCGACCACAGCGGGGCGGCGTCGGGCGGCTTCGAGTCATCGCCGCGATCTCGATCCAGATCGGGGGAGGGGAAAAGCGAGCCAGTGGGGGTGGGGAAGTGGGAGAGTGTGGGGGTGGGGGGGTTAGGGTTACGGGACCAGGGGGTTATGGAGGGAGCGGGGGGCTGGATGGGTCGGCCGGCTGGGCCTTGGTCCAGTTGGTCAGGGGGAGGGGGGTTGTTTCTTTTCCTTTTTCCTTTTCCTTTTAGTTTTGTTTTCTGTTCTATTTATTTTAGAGCATTTAATTATTTTATAAAATTGTGTCTTCTACACCATAATTACCTATGCCATATTTGGCACTGTCCGAACATTTTTGTTTCAACTTTTGAAAACTTTTGCTGTTTGTCACTAATTCATTTTTGAATTTGAAATGTTTTGAACTAACACTTGATTAGCAAAAGTAACGGAGATGACATGGCATCATTAAAAGAGTTTTACTGTAGCCTAATTATCCGGGCGTTACAAATCTCCTCCACTACAAGAAATCTCGTCCCGAGATTTAGGAGGTGGAAGGAAACAGTGCGGGGTATTCATCACGTAGGCGATCCTCGCGTTCCCAAGTAGCTTCATCTTCAGAATGGTGCGACCACTGGACTTTGAGGAACTTGATCGCCTGCTGACGTGTGCATCGTTCAGCTTGGCCGAGAATGCGGACCGGATGCTCTTTATAGGAGAGGTCCTGTTGCAATTCGAGCACTTCATGATCCACTGCTCGGATTGGGTCCTTGAAGCAACGGCGGAGTTGTGACACGTGGAACACATCGTGAACTTGAGAAAGGTTCGGCGGAAGCTCCAGTTGATATGCCACTTTTCCACGCCTTTCGAGAATAGTGAATGGGCCAATATAGTGAGGAGCTAGTTTGCCTTTGATCCTGAAGCGGTGAGCACCCTTCATTGGTGTGACTCGAAGATAAGCCTTTTCGCAAGGTTGATAGATCATGTCTTTATGATGACAGTCATACTGACTCTTCTGACGCGACTGAGCAGTCTTGAGATTCTCACGAATAATGCGGACTTGTTCTTCGGCATGTTGGATAATATCCGGACCAAAGAGTGGACGTTCCCCAGTTTCTGACCGGTTCAGAGGGGTTCGGCACTTTCATCCATATAACACTTCGAAGGGGGCCATCTTCAGACTAGCTTGATAGCTATTATTATAAGAGAACTCAGCATATGGGAGAGATTCCTCCCATTTCTAGCCGAAGGAAATAACACAAGCTCGAAGCATGTCTTCGAGAACTTGGTTGACACGTTCAACTTGCCCTTGCGACTGAGGATGAAACACAGTACTGAATGACAGATGAGTTCCCATAGCTTCTTGGAAAGTTGCCCAGAATCTTTAGGTGAACAAGCTGCCACGGTCTAAGCTGATGACCAATGGGATACCGTGGAGTGAAACAATCCTGGACATATAGAGCGTTGCCAGCTGACTAGCAGTGATCATTTCTTTGACCGCCAGAAAATGTGCAACTTGGGAAAGCCGGTCAATGACGACAAGAATAGCATCATTACCTTTCTGTGATTTGGGAAATCTAGTGACGAAGTCCATCTCAACATGGTCCCATTTCCATTCAGGAATAGAGATAGGTTGCAGAGTTCCAGCAGGCCTTTGATGTTCTGCTTTGATACGACAGCAAACGTCACACTCAGCAACATAACGAGCAATGTCTTGTTTCATATTAGACCACCAGAATCTCTGACGGATGTCTTGGTACATCTTTGTACTACCAGGATGGATACATAGAGGCGTATCATGAGCTTCTTTCATAACTTCCTGAGTCATATCCAGGTTTTTCTCTGCACATGGCACCACTAGGCGGCCCTTGAAGTACAAAGTGCCATCATCAGCAATAGTGAAGAATGAGGGCTTTCCTTCTGCGAGGTAGCGCTTAATCTTGTGGGCTTCAGAGTCATATACCTGTATTCTCTTGATGGAGTCCAAGATATCTGGTTCGACAACCAGGGTATTGAGGGAACCCTGGGAAACAACCCGGAGGTTCATCTTGCGAAACTCCTTAGGAGGGGGAGCGAGTGCACCTGGAGGAACAATATGGAGGTTCAGCTTTCTGAATTCTTCAACAAGCGAGGACTGAACTTTGTGAACCTGGAGGTGGTTGCAGTAAGACTTGCGGCTCAATGCATTAGCCATTACATTAGCCTTGCCTGGCGTATAGGAAATACCCAAGTCAAAGTCTGCAACAATCTCCATCCATCTCTGCTGACGGAGGTTTAGGTCTGGCTGAGTAAACAGATACTTCAGACTTTGGTGGTCAGTGAAGATCTTGCAATGATTACCGAGAAGGTAATGTCGCCACTCCTTCAGCGCATGAATGACAGCAGCAAGTTCGAGGTCGTGAACTGGGTAGTTCTCTTCGTGAGGGCGCAATTGCCGAGAGGCATAAAAAATCACTCTGCGGTCTTGCATTAGGACACAGCCTAATCCTTGACGGGAAGCGTTGCAGTAAATGACGAAGTCCTTCTTAGTATCAGGTGGAGCTAGAACTGGGGCAGAAGTCAACTTGTCTTTGAGTGCCTGGAAACTTTCCTGACATTTGTCTGTCCATTGGAACTTGACGCCCTTATGCAACAGGTTAGTGAGAGGCTTGGCGATCTTGGAGAAGTTCTCGACGAATCGACGGCAATAGCTGGCGAGACCGAGAAAACTTCTCACTTGCTTAACGTTCTTGGGAGGAGTCCAATCAAGGATAGCCTGGACTCGTTTAGGGTTGACGGCAATACCATCCTTATAGATGACATGCCCAAGATAGGTTACTTCGGGTAGCGAGAATTCACATTTGGAGAACTTGGCATATAGTTGATGCTCTCATAGCTTTTCCAGCACAAGACGAAGATGTTCAGCATGTTCCTCTTCGTTCTTGGAAAATACCAGGATATCATCCAGATAAACCACGACGAACTTGTCGAGGTAATCCATGAATATATAGTTCATCATACGAGAGAAGGTGGCTGGAGCATTGGTTAAACCGAAAGACATGACGGTGTACTCGTATGAACCATATCGAGTCACGAAGGCGGTCTTTGGGATATCCTCTTCGCAAACACGGATCTGGTGGTAACCCAACCTCAAGTCGAGCTTAGAGAACATTGATGAACCAACCAGTTGATCATACAAATCATTGATCCGAGGAAGAGGATACTTATTCTGAATGGTAGCTTGGTTTATAGGACGGTAGTCTTGGACCAATCGGTTTGTCCCATCCTTCTTCTTGACGAAGAGAGAAGGTGCTCCCCAAGGAGAGCAACTTGGGCGAATGAATCCTTTGCAAAGAGATTTTTCGATTTCCTCCTTAAGCTCAAGGAGTTCATGCGGCAGCATCTTGTAGGGTCGTTTGGCTATAGGAGTGGTGCCTGGTTTCAAGTCGATGATGAATTCGACAGCTCTAGTAGGGGGAATCCCTGGAAGTTCTTCAGGAAAGACGTCGAGGAATTCACGCACGACGGGAATGTTTTCAATGCCCTCGAGTGGTGCAGCGTTCAATGCATTCAATGCATAGAGCCTTGCCTCGGCATTTTGCACTAGATGAGCTTGGTAAGTAACTATTTCATCTGAAGGGTGAAGTAGATGGACGTTCTTAGTGGCGCAAACTATAGAAGCAGTATGCGCTTTCAACCAATCCATCCCCAAAATGGGGTCAATGTTAGACGACTTCAGGATAATGGGAGAGGCAACCAGGGAGGTTTGACACTGTCCCACGGGGGTTTTGACCACTACAGAGGTGTTCATCTCCTCACATTTAACGTCGTGCTTGTATGCAAAATCTTCTGACATGAATGAATGTGATGCACCTGTATCAAATAAAACGGATGCTGGTACTGAATTTACGAGGAGTGTACCCATCACAGTAGCAGGCTGGTCTTGAGCTTCGTTCAGATCAACGTGGTTGGCATGAGCATGACCATAAGACTTAGCATTGTTGTTGCGGGGCTGGTTGTTACCACGGCCAGATGCGGGAAGGGCAAGTTGATTCTGATTCTGATTGCAGTCCCTGGCACGGTGACCTGGTTGACCACACCTATAGCATAGACCATTATTGGGAGTGGGAACAGGAGCTTGGGATGGTGGAGCTGGAAGTCTTGGCTGCCTAGATGGTGGTGGAGGCAGACGAGGTCCAGCATAGGTCTGCCTTGGGGCAGATGCATTTGGACGGTACATGCTGTTCGGGATCCATATCTTACGCTTCTGCGAGGACGGGCCTGAAGATGAGCCCGTGTCACGGTTGCGCCTGTGAGAGCTCTGGTATTCCTGCAGACCAGTTTCGACATTGATGGCCTTGTTCACCAAGGTGGCGAAATCAGCAAAGTCATGCACTAGAAGTGCGAGCTTGATGTCAGCTTGAAGGCCGTCACGGAACTTCTCCTGTCTACGGGCATCAGTTGCAATGTCCCCTTCAGCATAGCGGGACAAGTCCAGAAACTCCCGCTGATAAGCTTCAACAGTTTTGTTGCCTTGGGTGAGGTTGCGGAACTCACGCTTCTTCCGGTCCATGACTCCCTGAGGAATGAAGCGGGCACGAAAAGCAGCTTGGAAGTCTGGCCAGGTGATGATTGTTCCAGCTGGCAGAGTACGCCTGTGGCTGTCCCACCATTGAGCTGCGGGTCCCTTCAGGAAGAAGGAAGCAAAGGTGACATAGCTGGCAGGGGCTACATCGGCAGACTCCATCTCATAGGTGATGTTACGGAGCCAGTCATCAGCATCCAGAGGCTGAGTTGAGCTGCGGTACACAGTTGGGTTGAGGCGCAAGAATTCCTGCAGAGTTACTGGGGTTGGCTGCTGGTTCATATTGGGGCGAGGAAAGTGAGCCATCATATTTTCCATGAATTGGCGGTTCAGTTCGAACTGTTGGATCATACCAGCCATGTACTCAGGTGGTGGTGGGGCATTGCCACCACTACCACGACCACCTGGTCTAACCATCCTGCTAATATATAACAGCATTGAGAAATTTGCAAAGACAAGAATCATTCATGATGAAACATGCATAATGAAAGGAGCACGATAGCTGCTACATAGTAGTCGGCATAACTTACAAAAGGTGTCATGCATAGAGTTCAGTACATAGACTAAAACACCATAGGCGGCACACAGGCTCGCGGCGTATGCATCTAACACTAACAAGCAAGCCTACATCAGTCCCAAGAGGTACTATGGAGGTAGGTGTAGCCTGAAAGTGGTAGTGTCGCATCGGGAACTCCACGTCAGCAACCTGGGGTCCGCGAATACTCTGGTGCAGAACCTCACGCTCAGGTGGCAGAAGAGGACCAAGTGCGGGAGAGTAGCCTCCCACATCTGGTCGGCCGACACCCTGGGGCATCACAGTCCTGGCTGGGTTGATCGCAGAACGGGGCAGCTCTCTAGATCGGACAAAGGGGTGCAACAGCGTCAGAGCACGGTAAAGGTGCTGACGGGTGGTGTAGAACTCGTGGCAAAGAGCTCGGTTAGCTCGATCTAGTCCATCAGCATGCAGAACCAGGTTCTGATGGTAGAAGGGCTCTCGGGTGACAGTGCAGTAGGGAGCAGTATAGTATCCCTCCGCGCCAACATCAGATGCGATAGCAATGTGCCTGAAAGGGGAGGTGTCCAACTCCCGATACTCTCCACGAAGACATGTCAGAGCAGCATAAGTAGCATCGTGGACAGCCATATCGATGGTCACTCCAACACCATGAGCGGTGTGCAGCACAGTGTGGAGTCATACTCTCGAGAGTAGAGGTGGACGATGGCACGATACTGCTCCTAGTTAAAGTCCTGGTACTCCTCGTAGACGGTGTACTCAGGGTGCCAGCGATAACCCAGATAGGTCATCATCTCAGCTAGCACAGCAGGCGATCACGAGGCACCAATGGCCGTCGTGTGGCGCATGACCTGTCTCGTGGGTTCCATCTGAAAGCAAAGATGTTTCAAAGGAGTCAAATGACAGTGTGTGAATTGTTCAAAATACTATTCTAAGAAATAACTATGGCTTATCAAACTTTGGGGTGAATGTGGTCACGGGATCCTAGTGTTAGAGTTAGTAAATTCGTTTAACCCGAGTAGAAGAGAGTTCAGAGTCCCAGAGTAAAGGCCGAGTAGTAAAAGATCCTAGTACCACCCAATGGCGACGTGGGCCCGTAAGACACACAACCATGTTAGTAAAAGTTTTTGCAATGTCTAGACTCGACTTCGGCCAAGGAGTGTGGAAGGGGGATTCCAACAGGCAGTCGGCTCTGATACCAACTTGTGACGTCCCCGGTTCAATCATACACTAATCATCCACGCAAACGTGTACGATCAAGACCAGGGACTCACGGGAAGATATCACAACACAACTCTACAACATAAATAAGTCATACAAGCATCATAATACAAGCCAGGGGCCTCGAGCGCTTGAATACAAGTGCTCGATCATAGACGAGTCAGCGGAAGCAACAATATCTGAGTACAGACATAAGTTAAACAAGTTTGCCTTAAGAAGGCTAGCACAAAAGTAGCAACGATCGAAAAGGCAAGGCCTCCTGCCTGGGACCTCCTAACTACTCCTCGTCGATCCCCTCCTCGTCGCCCTGTTAGAGAGTGATCACCGGGTTGTATCTGGCACTTGGAAGGGTGTGTTTTATTAAGTATCCAGTTCTAGTTGTCAAAAGGTCAAGGTACAACTCCGGGTCGTCCTTTTACCGAGGGACACGGCTATTCGAATAGATAAACTTCCCGGTGCACCACATAACCCAACACGCTCGATCCCATTTGGCCGGACACACTTTTCTGGGTCATGCCCGGCCGCGGAAGATCAACACGTCGCATCCCCACCTAGGCTCAACAGAGAGGTCAGCACGCCGTAGTCGAACTGGGCAGCAGCAGCGTCGGTATCGGAGTCTAGCGAGAGAAGAGGGGGAAGAAACAATAAATATAATGCAAACATGTGCATGACGATGGATGACATGACAATGAGCGTTGTTAGGGGGGTGCCCAATCGCGGTGGTAGGTGGTACCGGCGAAGGGGGAAACATCCGGGAAAGTATCCCCGGTGTTTCGCGTTTTCGGACAGATGAACCGGATGTGAAATGTTGCAGGTTCACTACGCTAGGGACGCGTGGCGGACGAACGGACTGCGTATCCGGATTCGTCTCGTCGTTCTGAGCAACTTTCATGTACAAAATATTTTCATCCGAGTTACGGATTATTTTATATGTTTTTCAAAGTTTATTTGAATTTCTGAAATTACTGGATTAATATTAATTCGAATTAAAAAGAGTAGAAACTCTTGTCACCAAGTCCTACTCTAGCAAGAGTGTATGACAATGGGGCCAGGGGGTCTAGTCAGCAGAGTTGACCCAGTCAACTTTTGACTGGTCAAAAGGTAAATAGTAAAGGTGGGTCCTGGCTGCCATTGAGTTAGTTTCCATTAGTGTTTAATTATATAGTTTAATTAATGCTAAGTTAATTAAGCTAACTTAATTAGGTTAATTATTTAATTATTTAATATACATATATTCATTTATTTATTTTTTTCATTTTCTTTTTGTTTAACAGGGGCTGGGCCCCACCTGTCGGTGGCTTAAGCCACATATCGGGCTAACGGGCGACTGGTGTGGGCGCGGGTCACGGAGCGGGCGCAGAACCCGGGCGACGGTGAGCGAGTGGGGGACGCAGGTCACGGCGCCGAGTGTGGGCGAGGCGGGGCGGTGAGCACGACGGGGCACTGGGTGCGGCCAGCAATCCCAGGAGTGCGGTGGCCGAGCGTGGCCACGGCGGGCGCGCGTGGTCGCAGGGGAGCCGGGGGAGGGGGTGCGCCGCCTGCAGCGACGGCACCGCGCGGTGAGCGCGGACGGGACGAGGGAGCAGCGGGATGGTGCGGCGACGAGCGTGGTTCTGGCCGCGCCGGCGCGCGCGTGCATGACGGCGCGAGGAGCTGACGCGGGCAGGGGGAGAGAGGAGGAGAGGCCGGGGCCTCACCGGCGGTCGTGGGGACAAGGAAGTGGGGCGTGAGGGAGAGACGGGGACGACGGCGTCGGAGAGGTAGCAGGCCGGCGAGGAGGAAGAGGAGGCAGGCCGGCAAGGATGCTCCGGGCGGCGAGGTGACGGCGACCACAGCGGGGCGGCGTCGGGCGGCTTCGAGTCATCGCCGCGATCTCGATCCAGATCGGGGGAGGGGAAAAGCGAGCCAGTGGGGGTGGGGAAGTGGGAGAGTGTGGGGGTGGGGGGTTAGGGTTACGGGAACAGGGGGTTATGGAGGGAGTGGGGGCTGGATGGGTCGGCCGGCTGGGCCTTGGCCCAGTTGGTCAGGGGGAGGGGGGTTGTTTCTTTTCCTTTTTCCTTTTCTTTTTAGTTTTGTTTTCTGTTCTATTTATTTTAGAGCATTTAATTATTTTATAAAATTGTGTCTTCTACACCATAATTACCTATGCCATATTTGGCACTGTCCGAACATTTTTGTTTCAACTTTTGAAAACTTTTGCTGTTTGTCACTAATTCATTTTTGAATTTGAAATGTTTTGAACTAACACTTGATTAGCAACAGAAACGGAGATGACATGGCATCATTAAAAGAGTTTTATTGTAGCCTAATTATCTGGGCGTTACAATGACCGAGGTGGAAATCTGTGGAGGGGGGCACCGCACATGTTTAAGACAAGAGCAAAAGAGTTCGTAAAAGTTTTTCTTTCTCACTTTCAGTTTATCAACTGAATTGCTTGAGGACAAGCAAAGGTTTAAGCTTGGGGGAGTTGATACGTCTCCAACGTATCTAATTTTTCTCATGCTTTTTCTCTTGTTTTGGACCCTAATTTTCATGATTTGAATGAAACTAACCCCGGACTGGCGATGTTTTCAGCAGAACTACCATGGTGTTGTTTTTGTGCAGAAATAGAAGTTCTCGGAGTGGAACGAAACTTTATGAGAATTTTTTATATCAATAATAAGAATTTCTGGAGCCAAGACCCGCCGGAGAGGGGCACCTGGGTGGGCACAACCCACCAGGGCGCACCCCCTCTCCTGGCACACCCAGGTGGGTTGTACCCACCTAGTGGCCCCGCTGACGACCCCCTTGATACTATAAAATCACATATTTCTAGAAAAAATCAGGGAAAAAGAATTATCGCGATCCACGAGACGGAGCCGCCACCAAGCCCTGTTCTTCCTTGGGAGGGCAGATCTGGAGTCCGTTTGGGGCTCCGGAGAGGGGGATCTTCGTTCTTTGTCATCACCAACCCTTCTCCATCGCTAATTCCATGATGTCCCCCACCGGGACTGAGTAATTCCTTCATAGGCTCGCTGGTCGGTGAGTTGTTGGATGAGATTCATCATGTAATCGAGTTAGTTTTGTTAGGGCCTGATCCCTAGTATCCACTATATTCTTAGATTGATGTTGCTATGACTTTGCTATGCTTAATTCTTGTCACTTTGGGCCTGGGTGCCATGAACTAAGATCTAAACCGTTTATGAATTCATCATTATATCCATGTTTAAGATCCGATCTTGCAAGTTATAGTCACCTACTACGGTTATGATCCAACAACCCCGAAGTGACAACAACCGGGCCCACTCTCGGCGATGATCGTAGTTTGAGGATTTCATGTATTCACTATGTGTTAATGCTTTGTTCCTGTTCTCTATAAAAAGGAGGCCTTAATATCCCTTAGTTTCCAATATGGAACCCGCTGCCACTGGAGGGTAGGACAAAAGATGTCATGCAAGTTGTTTTAATAAAGCACGTATGACTATTTACGGAATACAGGCCTACATTATATCAATGAACTGGAGTTAGTGTCGTATCTCCCTGGGTTATAACTGCCTCATGATGAATATCATCCAACAAGTCACCGATCCAATGCCTATGAATTTGTCTATATTGATCTTGCTAAGTTACTACTGCTGCTGCTACTGTCACACTTGCTACAAAATATTGCTATCACTGTTACTGTTACTATTGCTGCTGTCACTAGTATGAAAATTATCATATTACTGTGCTACTGATCACTTTGCTGCAGATAATTAATCTCCAGGTGTGGTTGAATTGACAACTCAACTGCTAATACCATCAAATATTCTTTGGCTCCCCTTGTGTCGAATCTATTAATTTGTTGAATACTGTACCCTCAAAAACTTTTGTGATCCCCTATACTTCTGGGTTATCAGGGGTCGAGGATCGAGGTGTCGAGGGGTCGAGGGGTTGAGGATCGAGGTGTCGAGGGGTCGATGGTCGAGGGGTCGAGGATCGAGGTGTCGAGGGGTCGATGGTCGAGGGGTCGATAGTGTTGGGGAACGTAGTAATTACAAAAAAATAATCCTACGCACACGCAAGATCATGGTGATGCATAGCAACGAGAGGGGACAGTGTTGTCCATGTACCCTCGTAGACCGAAAGCAGAAGCGTTATGACAACGCGGTTGATGTAGTCGTACGTCTTCACGATCGACCGATCCTAGTACCGAACGTACGGCACCTCCGCGATCTGCACACGTTCAACTCGGTGACGTCCCATGAACTCACGATCTAATAGAGCTCCGAGGGAGATCTTCGTCAGCAGGACGGCATGATGACAGTGATGATGAAGTTACCGGCGCAGGGCTTGACCTAAGCACTACGACGATATGACTGAGGTGGATTATGGTGGAGGGGGGCACCGCACACGGCTAAGAGATCAATGATCAACTTGTGTGTCTATGGGGTGCCCCCTCCCCCGTATATAAAGGAGTGGAGGAGGGGGAGGGCCGGACCTCTACTATGGCGCGCCCTGGGGAGTCCTACTCCCACCGGGAGTAGGATCCCCCCCCCTTCAAAGTAGTAGGAGTAGGAGAGAAGGAAGGGGAAGAGAGAAGAGAAGGAAGGGGAAGAGAGAAGAGAAGGATGGAGGGGGCGCCGCCCCTCCCCCTAGTCCAATTCGGACTAGGCCTTGGGGGGCGCGCGGCCTGCCCTAGGCATCCCCTCTCTCTCCCCCCTAAAGCCCAATAAGGCGCATATACTCCCCGGCGAATTCCTGTAACTCTGCGGTACTCCGATAGATACCCGAACCACTCAGAACATTTTCGATGTCCGAATATAGCCTTCCAATATATCGATCTTTACGTCTCGAACATTTCAAGACTCCTCGTCATGTCCCGGATCTCATCCGGGACTCCGAACAACCTTCGGTGCATCAAAACACATAAACTCATAATACCAATCATCACCGAACGTTAAGCGTGCGGACCCTACGGGTTCGAGAACTATGTAGACATGACCGAGACTCATCTCCGGTCAATAACCAATAGCAGAACCTGGATGCTCATATTGGCTCCTACATATTCTACGAAGATCTTTATCGGCCAAACCGCATAACAACATACGTTGTCCCCTTTGTCATCGGTATGTTACTTGCCCGAGATTCGATCGTTGGTATCTCAATACCTAGTTCAATCTCGTTACCAGCAAGTCTCTTTACTCGTTCCGTAATGCATCATCCCGCAACTAACTCATTAGTTACATTGCTTGCAAGGCTTATAGTGATGTGCATTACCGAGAGGGCCCAGAGATACCTCTCCGATACTCGGAGTGACAAATCCTAATCTTGATCTATGCCAACCCAACAAACACCTTCGGAGACACCTGTAGAGCATCTTTATAATCACCCAGTTACGTTGTGACGTTTGATAGCACACAAGGTGTTCCTCCGGTATTCGGGAGTTGCATAATCTCATAGTCATAGGAACATGTATAAGTCATGAAGAATGCTATAGCAACATACTAAACGATCAAGTGCTAAGCTAACAGAATGGGTCAAGTCAATCTCATCATTTTCTAATGATGTGATCCCGTTAATCAAATGACAATTCATGTCTATGGCTAGGAAACTTAACCATCTTTGATTCAACGAGCTAGTCAAGTAGAGGCATACTAGTGACACTCTGTTTGTCTATGTATTCACACATGTACTAAGTTTCCGGTTAATACAATTCTAGCATGAACAATAAACATTTATCATGATATAAGGAAATATAAATAACAACTTTATTATTGCCTCTAGGGTATATTTCCTTCAGTCTCCCACTTGCACTAGAGTTAATAATCTAGTTCACATCGCCATGTGATTTAACACCAATAATTCACATCACCATGTGATTAATATCCATAGTTCACATCGCCATGTGGCCAACACTCAAAGGGTTTGATAGAGCCAGTAATCTAGTTCACATCGCCATGTGATTAACACCCAAAGAGTACTAAGGTGTGATCATGTTTTGTGTGAGAGAGAAGTTTAGTCAACGGGTCTACCAAATTCAGATCCGTATGTATTTTGCAAATTTCTATGTCTACAATGCTCTGCACGAAGCTACTTTAGCTAATTGCTCCCACTTTCAATATGTATCCAGATTGAGACTTAGAGTCATCTGGATCAGTGTCAAAACTTGCATCGACGTAACCCTTTACAACGAACCTTTTGTCACCTCCATAATCGAGAAACAAATCCTTATTCCACTAAGGATAATTTGGACTGCTGTTCAGTGATCTACTCCTAGATCACTATTGTACTCCCTTGCCAAACTCAGTGTTGGGTATACAATAGATCTGGTACATAGCATGGCATACTTTATAGAACCTATGGCTGAGGCATAGGGAATGACTTTCATTCTCTTTCTATCTTCTGCCGTGGTCGGGCTTTGAGTCTTACTGAATTTCACACCTTGTAACACAGGCAAGAACTCTTTCTTTGACTGTTCCATTTTGAACTACTTCAAAATCTTGTCAAGGTATGTACACATTGAAAAAACTTATCAAGCGTCTAGATCTATCTCTATAGATCTTGATGCTCAATATGTAAGCAGCTTCACCGAGGTCTTTCTTTGAAAAACTCCTTTCAAACACTCCTTTATGCTTTCCAGAAAAGTCTACATTATTTCCAATCAACAATATGTCATTCACATATACTTATCAGAAATGTTGTAGTGCTCCCACTCACTTTCTTGTAAATACAGGCTTCACCGCAAGTCTGTATAAAACTATATGCTTTGATCAACTCATCAAAGCGTATATTCCAACTTCGAGATGCTTGCACCAGTCCATAGATGGATCACTGGAGCTTGCACATTTTGTTAGCACCTTTAGGATTGACAAAACCTTATGGCTGCATCATATACAACTCTTCTTTAAGAAATCCATTAAGGAATGTAGTTTTGACATCCATTTGCCAGATTTCATAAAATATGGCAAATTGCTAACATGATTTGGACAGACTTAAGCATCGCTACGAGTGAGAAAATCTCATCGTAGTCAATACCTTGAACTTTGCCAAAAACCTTTTTCGACAAGTCTAGCTTTGTAGATAGTAACACTACTATCAGCGTCCGTCTTCCTCTTGAAGATCCATTTATTTTCTATGGCTTACCGATCATTGGGCAAGTCAACCAAAGTCCACACTTTGTTCTCATACATGGATCCCATCTCAGATTTCATGCCTCAAGCCATTTCGCGGAATCTGGGCTCATCATCGCTTCCTCATAGTTCGTAGGTTCGTCATGGTCAAGTAACATGACCTCCAGAACAGGATTACGGTACCACTCTGGTGCGGATCTCACTCTGGTTGACCTACGAGGTTCGGTAGTAACTTGATCGGAAGTTACATGATCATCATCATTAGCTTCCTCACTAATTGGTGTAGGAGTCACATGAATAGATTTCTGTGATGAACTACTTTCCAATAAAGGAGCAGGTACAGTTACCTCATCAAGTTCTACTTTCCTCCCACTCACTTCTTTCGAGAGAAACTCCTTCTCTATAAAGGATCCATTCTTAGCAACGAATGTCTTGCCTTTGGATCTGTGATAGAAGGTGTACCCAACTGTCTCCTTTGGATATCCTATGAAGACACATTTCTCCGATTTGGGTTTGAGCTTATCAGGATGAAACTTTTTCACATAAGCATCGCAACCCCAAACTTTAAGAAACAACAACTTTGGTTTCTTGCCAAACCACAGTTCATATGGTGTCGTCTCAACGGATTTAGATGGTGCCCTATTTAACGTGAATGCAGCTGTCTCTAATGCATAACCCCAAAACGATAGTGGTAAATCGGTAAGAGACATCATAGATTGCACCATATCTAATAAAGTACAGTTACGATGTTCAGACACACCATTACGCTGTGGTGTTCCAGGTGGCGTGAGTTGCGAAACTATTCCACATTGTTTCAAATGAAGACCAAACTCGTAACTCAAATATTCTCCTCCACGATCAGATCGTAGAAACCTTTTTTTCTGTTACGATGATTTTCCACTTCACTCTGAAATTATTTGAACTTTTCAAATGTTTCAGATTTATGTTTCATCAAGTAGATATACCCATATCTGCTCAAATCATCTATGAAGGTCAGAAAATAACGATACCTGCCGCGAGCCTCAACACTCATCGGACTGCATACATCAGTATGTATTATTTCCAACAAGTTTATTGCTCGCTCCATTGTTCTGGAGAATAGAGTCTTAGTCATCTTGCCCATGAGGCATGGTTCGCAAGCATCGACTGATTCATAATCAAGTGATTCCAAAAGCCCATCAGCATGGATTTTCTTCATGCGCTTTACACCAATATGACCTAAACGGCAGTGCCACAAATAAGTTGCACTATCATTATTAACTTTGCATCTTTTGGCTTCAATATTATGAATATGTGTATCACTATGATCGAGATTCAATAAACCATTCACCTTGGGTGTATGACCATTGAAGGTTTTATTCATGTAAACAGAACAACAAATTATTCTCTGATTTTAAAAATGAGTAACCATATTGCAATAAACATGATCAAATCATATTCATGCTTAACGCAAACACCAAATAACATTTATTTAGGTTCAACACTAATCCCGAAAGTATAGGGAGTGTGCGATGATGATCATATCAATCTTGGAACCACTTCGAACACACACGGTCACTTCACCCTTAACTAGTTTCTGTTCATTCTGCAACTCCCGTTTCTAGTTACTACTCTTAGCAACTGAACCAGTATCAAATGCCGAGGGGTTGCTATAAACACTAGTAAAGTACACATCAATAACATGTATATCCAATATACCTTCCACTACAGGAAACAGGAGATTTGCCGTCAGTACTGTTCTTTGCCGTAAGCTTTTCATCGGGACAGACAGCAAAGACCAATTTTGCCGACAGTTGCTAACGGCAAAGAACGGCTGACGGCAAAACATACTTTGCCGTCTGTAATTAAAAAGACTGACAGCAAAGAAAATGACAGACGGCAAAGTGCTCAATTTGCCGTCTGTAAATAAAAAAACAAACGGCAAAGTCTACTTTGCCATCTATAAATAAAAAACATACGGCAAAGGTCTTTGCCGTCTGTGTTTTTATTTACAGACGGCAAAGTGAGCACTTTGCCATCTGTAAATAAAAAGACAGATGGCAAAGAAGAAACACAGCACACGGATCGATCTCCTGGATCGATGACATGGCACGATCTGGGCCACCCGCACCCGCCTCTCTCTCTCACCGTGCGCGCCCCAACCCACCCACACACGCCCCCACCCACTGGCCCACCACCACCCACGCACGCCCCAATGCGCTGGTGACTGGCCCACCACCACCCGCTGGCCTGCGTTATCCTCTCCTCTCGTTCGTCTCTCTCTTCTCTGCCCGCATCTTTCTCTCTCTCTCGCCCGATGGCAGCCATCGCTCGGCTCATCTCTCGCCCGCTGCCTGTGCCCGCCTCCACGCGCAACCGCCGCCGAGCGCCGCCCGCCTCCACGCGCCGCCGAGCATGGCCCGCCACCGCACGCCGCCGAACGCCGCCATCTGCCCGCCTCCGCCCGTGCCACTGGCGGCCGCTGCCTGTGCCCGCGTCGGCGCGTCGGTGTGCCGCCAAGCACCGCCCGCGTTCGCGCGCGTCGCACCACCAACCGCACCATCAAGGTCCTGCAGGTGGCTCCCTCTCTCTTCCGACGACCTCAACATCGACCACGGGGGCGACCTCGATGATGAAGCCGCGCGGACGACATCACGGGCGACCACGGGAGCGACCTCGACGATGACGGCGCGCGGACGACCTCACCGACGACCACGGGGGAAGGGCCATGGCGACGGGTGTGGGCGCAGCCGGCGGTGGCGGGGGCAGAGTAGGACGGGAGTGGGCGCTATCAGCGGCGGTGCGGCCGGAACGCTAGCAGGGCGGCGGGCTCGGCCTGGCATGGCGGCAGGCGCAGCATGGCAGGGTGGCGGGCGCGCGCGTGGCCTGGAAAGGACGGGCAGGGCAGCAGCCTCGGCAGGAACGAGTTTTAAAAAAAAAACAGATTTGCCATCTGTAACTTGGTTGGGTTGACGGTAAAAACGCAAATTCGGCTCACGGCAACAATGTAAACTATGCTGTCTGGCCGATAAAACATAGACGGCAAAGTGTCAGTTTAGTTGACGGTAAAGATTTTGCCGTCTGTCCTATAAAATGCTGACGGCAAAGTTCTCTTTGCCGACTTATCTTTGCCGTCTGAGTTTGCCGTCTGCTTTCTGACGGCAAAATCTTTGCCGTCTTGATTTAGGTCTTTGCCGTCTGCGATCCACAGGCGGCAAATTACTTGATTCCTGTAGTGTTCGTTTACTTTTCCATCCTTCTTATCCTCCAAGTATCTAGGGCAGTTCCACTTCCAGTGACCATTTCCTTTGCAGTAGAAGCACTCAGTTTCAGGCTTGGGTCTAGCTTTGGGTTTCTTCACGGGAGCAGCAACTTGCTTGCCATTCTTTTTGAAGTTCCCCTTCTTCCCTTTGCCCTTTTCTTGAAACTAGTGGTCTTGTAAACCATCAACACTTGGTGCTTTTCTTGATTTCTACCTTCGTCGATTTCAGCATCACGAAGAGCTTGGGAATCGTTTCCGTTATCCCTTGCATATTATAGTTCATCACGAAGTTCTAGTAACTCGGTGATAGTGACTAGAGAGCTCTGTTAATCACTATCTTATCTGGAAGATTAACTCCCACTTGATTCAAGTGATTGTAGTACTCTGACATTCTGAGCACATGCCCACTAGCTGAGCTATTCTCCTCCATCTTGTAGGCAAAGTACTTGTCAAAGGTCTCATACCTTTTGACATGGGCATGAGTCTGAAATACTAATTTCAACTCTTGGAACATCTCATATGCTCCGTGGCGTTTCAAAAATGTCTTTGAAGCCCCGATTCTAAGTCGTAAAGCATGGTGCACTAAACTATCAAGTAGTCATCATATTGAGCTTGCCAAACGTTCATAACACCTGCATTTACTCCTGCAATCGGTCTGTCACCTAGCGGTGCATCAAGGACATAATTCTTCTATGCAGCAATGAGGATAATCCTCACATCACGGATCCAATCTGCATCATTGCTACTAACATCTTTTAACTTAGTTTTCTCTAGGAACATATCAAAATTAAAACAGGGGAGCTAAACGCGAGCTATTGATCTACAACATAGATATGCTAATACTACCAGGACTAAGTTCATGATAAATTAAATTTCAATTAATCATATTACTTAAGAACTCCCACTTAGATAGACATCCCTCTAATCATCTAAGTGATCACGTGATCCATATCAACTAAACCATGTCCGATCATCACGTGAGATGGAGTAGTTTTCAATGGTGGACATCACTATGTTGATCATATCTTCTATATGATTCATGCTCGACCTTTCGGTCTCCAGTGTTCCGAGGCCATATCTGCATATGCTAGGCTCGTCAAGTTTAACCCGAGTATTTTGCGTGTGCAAAACTGGCTTGCACCCGTTGTATGTGAATGTAGAGCTTATCACACCCGATCATCACGTGGTGTCTCGGGACGACGAACTTTCGCAACGGTGCATACTCAGGGAGAACACTTATACCTTGAAATTTAAGTAAGGGATCATCTCATAATTCTATCGTCGTACTAAGCAAAATAAGATGCATAAAGGATAAACATCACATGCAATCAATATAAGTGATAAGATATGGCCATCATCATCTTGTGCCTTTGATCTCCATCTCCAAAGCACCGTCATGGTCACCATCGTCACCGGCTTGACACCTTGATCTCCATCGAACCATCGGTGTCGTCTCGCCAACTATTGCTTCTACGAATATCGCTACCGCTTAGTGATAAAGTAAAGCAATTACATGGCGATTGCATTTCATACAATAAAGCGACAACCATATGGCTCCTGCCAGTTGCCGATAACTCCGTTACAAAACATGATCATATCATACAATAAAATATAGTATCATGTCTTGACCATATCACATCACAACATGCCCTGCAAAAACAAGTTAGACGTCCTCTACTTTGTTGTTGCAAGTTTTACGTGGCTGCTACGGGCTGAGCAAAAACCGTTCTTACCTACACATCAAAACCACAACGATTTTTTGTCAAGTATGTGCTGTTTTAACCTTCAACAAGGACTGGGCGTAGCCACACTTGATTCAACTAAAGTTGGAGAAACTGACACCCGCCAGTGAAAGGATCGAGAAGAGGTGTCTAGAGGGGGGTGGATAGACTCTTAGTAAGGAAATTTGCAGTTTTTAATTTCTTTAAGTTGAAGTGGAGTTTTAGCACAAGTTCACACATTCACAATACATATCAAGCAAGCATGATAAGAGTATGTGAGCAGCGGAAAGTAAATCATGCAAGTTGCAAGAATGGAAAGGGATGGGATTGGAGTGTGCAAACTCAATTGGAGACACGGAGATTTTTTATCCGTGGTTCTGATAGGTGGTGCTATCGTACATCCATGTTGATGGAGACTTCAACCCACGAAGGGTAACCGTTGCGCGAGTGCATGGATGGCTCCACCCACAAAGGGTCCACGAAGAAGCAACCTTGTCTATCGCACCATGGCCATCGCCCACGAAGGACTTGCCTCACTATGGTAGATCTTCACGAAGTAGGCAATCTCCTTGCCCGTACAAACTCCTTGGTTCAACTCCACAATCTTGACGGAGGCTCCCAAGTGACACCTAACCAATCTAGGAGACACCACTCTCCAAAAGGTAATAGATGGTGTGTTGATGATGAACTCCTTGCTCTTGTGCTTCAAATGATAGTCTCCCCAACACTCAACTCTCTCTCATAGGATTGGATTTGGTAGAAAGATGATTTGAGTGGAAAGCAACTTGGGGAAGGCTAGAGATCAAGATTTATGTGGTTGGAATGGAGTATCTTGACCTCAACACAAGTGTAGGTGGTTCTCTCTCAGAAAATGTATGTTGGAAGTGTAGGCATGTTCTGATGGCTCTCTCCACGAATGAAGAGTGGGTGGAGGGGTATATATAGCCTCCACACAAAATCTAACCATTACACACAAATCACCAAACTCGGTGGGTCCGAATTATAAAACTCGGTCGGACCGATTTAGTTCAAAACGTGAACGTTAGGATTTTTGGTGGGACCGACATGTCAACTCGGTGGGACCGATTTCATTAGGGTTAGGGCATAACGTAATCTCGGTGAGACCGATTACAGAAACTCGGTGGGACCGATTTTGGTAATAAGCTAACCAGAGAAATGGTCAGGCAAACTCGGTGGGACCGATTCGCTCAGCTCGGTTGGACCAAAACGTTACAAAAGTGTGACGTCCGGGTAATCAAGCTACAGTAACCCTCTGGTAATGATGCCACGTCACCTCGATTATTGTTGATAATCTCGCGTTAGTTCAGAACCAATCCAAATTCAAATTTGAATTAAAGTCAAATAATTAAAGTTTTCAAAAGTCAAAACTAAATTGTTCCTAAGGTGTCAAATAATCCATAATAAATGTTGGTGAAGAAATCATCTTTTAATAAAATACTTAAATGCACTAAATAAACTAAAACATCGATAAAACAATTATCTAAAATGCTTTTAAGATAATAAGAGAATGCAAAATACTTTATTTAAAGTGCCAAAATATTTGGGGCTGTGACCTATAATAACACCAAATTAGTTGTTGCTTTTAAATTTATAAAACTAAAATAAAAGAAAATAAGAAAGTAATAGAATAAAAAAAAGAGGAAAAGAAAACAGAACAAACAAAAATAAAATAAAAGAAAGACCCCCCCCCCACTGGGCCACAGCCCAGCTGGCCTCTGGGCCAAGCAGGCCGGCCCAGCCGGCGCCTATAGCCCCCTGGGGCGACCGAACCCTAGCGACCCCCTCCCCACTTCCCCCGATCCCCACCCCGTTCCCTCGTCCTCCCACCCCGCCGCCACCACACAGCACACAGACGGGAGAGGAGCTCCCTCCTGTCCGATGTCGCGCCGGCGACTCTGACCGCCTCACTGCCCTTCCCCGTCGCCCGGTCATCTCTCCTCCCTCCGTTCTCCCCAGCAGCTCGCCGCGCCCCTCTTTCTCCTTGTTTGGCCGAGCGCAGCCACCACCTCGCCATGGCCATGGCCAACGGCCTTCCCGAGCTGCTCGTGCTGCCCTACGGCTTCCTCGACATCGTCCACGACCTCCACGTGCCCGAGACCGACTGGAGCGGCCCCAAGTCGGCGACATCGACCGGTTCCCCGTCGCGTCCACCGGAGCTCCTCCTCGACCCCTGCCGTCACCGACGCCGTCGACGCACGCCGCCACGCCGCTGCACCTCGTCACCACGTAGCCGTCGTCATCGTCTCCTCCCCGCGCCCCACTGCCCCGATCCCTGCATCCCGCAGTGAGCCCCGACTCCTCCTCCCCTCCTCTGTCGCACGCGCTCACCACGGCCGGGTAGCGCCCTGGCCGCGCGCGGCGCTCCGTCCGGCCGCGCCACTTCGCGCGCACCCCCGCTCTGCCTATGCCCGGGGCCGCGCCTCCCCCACATGGCCTCGTCCGCCTCACGCATCCCCACTGGCCGCTCGTCGGCTCCCCGGACCGCCACCCCGTGTCCGTCCCGCGGCGGCCCTGCTGCTGCGCCGTGCCGGTGCACCGCTCCGGCCCCCTGCGTCGCTGCGGCCGCACGTCGCTGTGGCCACCGGTGCCCAGCGCCGTTTCCTCCCTATCGGCATGGGTGGGTGCCCAGCGCCCGCTCCAGGCGCCCACTCGCGCCCGTTTCCCCCGACCCGTTAAGGCCCCTAGGCCAATGACAGGGGGGCCCCGCCCCCAGAATGATTTTGTTAAAAAAAGAGAATAAAAAGAATGTTAGAATAAATAAATTATTAATTAATTAATTAACGAGTTAATTAAGTTAATAAATCCTATTTAACTAATCTAATTAAAATAAATTAGCCTAATCACTTAGTTAGTCTAATTAACCCGGTTTAGTTAAACTTGAGTCTATGACCAGTGGGACCCACGTGTCAGATTGACCAGTCAACCCCCGTGTTGACTGCTGACGTCATGTTGACATCATGCTGATGCAATAATACTAATTTCGAATTAATTTGGTAATAATAATTTAGAAAATGATTTAAAACTTTAAAAAAATTAATATAAAATAAACAGTAGCCCGGATGGAAAAACTTTGTACATGAAAGTTGCTCAGAACGACGAGACAAATCTGGATACGCAGCCCGTTCGCCCGCCACACATCCCTAGCATAGCAAACACGCAACTTTCCCCCCTCCGGTTCATCTGTCCGAAAACGCGAAACACCGGGAATACTTTCCCGGATGTTTCCCCCTTTCCCGGTACCACCTCCTACCGTGTTAGGGCACACCTAGCACCGCGCATTGTCATGTCTTCCATCGTCATGCTTATGTTTGCATTATATTTATTGTTTCTTCCCCCTCTTCTCTCGTTAGACACCGAGACCGACGCCGCTGCTGGTGCCCCGACCGACTACGCTGTTGACGACCCCTCCTTCTTGCCAGAGCAATCAGGCAAGCCCCCCCTTGATCACCAGATATCGCCTATTCTTCTCTATACTGCTTGCATTAGAGTAGTGTAGCATGTTACTGATTTCGGTTAATCCTATTCTGTTGCATAGCCTGTCATTGTTGCTACAATTGTTACCCTTACCTGCTATCCTACTGCTTAGTATAGGATGCTAGTGTTCCATCAGTGGCCCTACACTCTTGTCCGTCTGCCATGCTATACTACTGGGCCGTGATCACTTCGGGAGGTGATCACGGGTATATACTATATACTTTATATACATGACACATGTGGTGACTAAAGTCGGGTCGGCTCGTTGAGTACCCGCAAGTGATTCTGATGAGGGGGCTGAAAGGACAGGTGGCTCCATCCCGGTAGAGGTGGGCCTGGGTTCCTGACGGCCCCCGACTGTTACTTTGTGGCGGAGCGACAGGGCAGGTTGAGACCACCTAGGAGAGAGGTGGGCCTGGCCCTGGTCGGCGTTCGCGGATACTTAACACGCTTAACGAGATCTTGGTATTTGATCTGAGTCTGGCCATTTGGTCTATACGCACTAACCAACTACGCGGGAACAGTTATGGGCACTCGACGTCGTGGTATCAGCCGAAGCCTTCGTGACGTCAGCGACTGAGTGGCGCGCGCCGGATTGGACTGGAACGCCTGCTAGGCTAGGTCTGCTTCCGGCCGCGTTCGCAACATGCAGGTGTGCAATGGGCGATGGGCCCAGACCCCTGCGCCATAGGATTTAGACCGGCGTGCTGACCTCTCTGTTGTGCCTAGGTGGGGCTGCGACGTGTTGATCTTCCGAGGCCGGGCATGACCCAAAAAAGTGTGTCCGGCCAAATGGGATCGAGCGTGTTGGGTTATGTGGTGCGCCCCTGCAGGGAAGTTTATCTATTCGAATAGCCGTGTCCCTCGGTAAAAGGACAACCCGGAGTTGTACCTTGACCTTATGACAACTAGAACCGGATACTTAATAAAACACACCCTTCCAAGTGCCAGATATAACCCGGTGATCGCTCTCTAATAGGGCGACGAGGAGGGGATCGCCGGGTAGGATTATGCTATATGATGCTACTTGGTGAACTTACCATCTACTCTCTCCTACATGCTGCAAGATGGAGGTGGCCAGAAGTGTAGTCTTTGATAGGATTAGCTATCCCCCTCTTATTCTGGCATTCTGCAGTTCAGTCCACCGATATGGCCCCTTTACACATATACCCATGCATATGTAGTGTAGCTCCTTGCTTACGAGTACTTTGGATGAGTACTCGCGGTTGCTTTTCTCCCTCTTTTCCCCCTTTCCTTTCTACCTGGTTGTCGCAACCAGATGCTGGAGTCGAGGAGCTAGAGATCCCGAGGATGATTCTACATGGAGTTTGGCTTCGAGGAGTAGTTAGGAGGTCCCAGGCAGGAGGCCTTGCCTTTTCCATCGTTGCTACTTTTGTGCTAGCCTTCTTAAGGCAAACTTGTTTAACTTATGTCTGTACTCAGATATTGTTGCTTCCGCTGACTCGTCTATGATCGAGCACTTGTATTCGAGCGCTCGAGGCCCCTGGCTTGTATTATGATGCTTGTATGACTTATTTATGTGGTAGAGTTGTGTTGTGATATCTTCCCGTGAGTCCCTGATCTTGATCGTACACATTTGTGTGCATGATTAGCGTACGATTGAATCGGGGGCGTCACAAGTTGGTATCAGAGCCAACTGCCTGTAGGAATCCCCCTTCCACACTCCTTGGTCGAAGTCGAGTCTAGACATTACAAAACTTTTACTAACATGGCTATGTGTCTTACGGGCCCATGTCGCCATTGGGTGGTATTAGGATCTTTTATTCCTTGTCTATACTCTGGGACTCTGATCTCTCTTGTATTCAGGTTAAATGAATTTTGCTAAATCTAACATTAGGATCTCGTTATCACTTTCACCCGGAGAGCCCCTTATTACTGATGATCGTCTGCTGCACGTGAAGACCCTGAAGATACTCTCCGCTGATAACCCGAGAACTTGTGTTCATTGCTTTTGCAATTCCCTTTCATCGATAAACTCCTATGGATAACCACGTATACTCGCCATTCATACAATGTTTCCCAGTTGATCTTGTTATTACAAGATACCCCGAAATTCTCTCTGTTGTTCCGAGAATCCTTTGAGCTTACTGCCTTGCTGTTCTTTGTCACCTGAATACCCCTACGGATAATTCTCGCACTTACCGAGTATCCGCTCATCCCCAGTTGATTCAAGTATTTCACAAAAGTGTTCAAAATACTATTTGATCCTCCAAAAATCCTTAGTAGCTTATTGCTCTGCAATACTTGTCTGCTTGCATGATGGATGCTTTCCATATGTCTGGCAATATTCGTTAGTATCCTTAGGCGCCGTCATTTTGATCTTTTTGATTCAACATGAGTGTGAATGCACGCAATCATCAGTTGATCCTTTTAAATTATCTTCCGGCTCATACGTCATTTTAAACATGAGCTGGTTCTCAACCAATGCAATTGCCGTCGATTGTACCCCTAAGGCTATTCAACTTATCCATCCCTAGTCAGAACATTGCTTCTGATCTCTTGATTTGGAAAACATAATTCCTTTGCATTTGATTGAATTAGTCGGTTGTTTCGATAATTTGATCTCCTTGCATTGTATCTTCCTCTGATTGAGTACCGATGCTCACATCAGATCCCTTGAGGACCACCGGATCCTTTGTGGGATTTTATCCGATAGCGTCCTTCATATCCAATCACTTTGGAAGTTCTTTTTCCATTGGTAAATCCTATCCTCTGATTGACCAACCATGCTCTGCTTTCGAGCTTGTGTTATTTACACCTGAAGTTTGTGGTATATGTTCCTAAGAGACCCTGATGGGTTGAACCTATGCCTTTTTCTAATCTGTCAGATAAAGTTTCAACACAACTTCGTTGAAGGCGAGAAGTGAATGAAATGTTATGCATTAGAGAAGTGGGAGTCGACCTTGAACTTTGTGTTCATGCCCATGGCCACGATGTAGATCCTATCATGAAAGCTTCTTGTAATAATAACTATTTCCTTGATATAATATGCTTTGGTATCGGTGAATTGATCCTTTGCAATTGTGCTTCCGACCGTATGTTCTTCTTTGATCCCATTTCTCGCGCTAGTTTAAGCACTTGTCTTCTGTGGATCAATACCCCGGTCCAACCTCTACTTTGATCTGTCGTCGAGTATTACCCCCTGGTATCTCGAGATTATCTTGGAACTGCATAACTTCCTATGAGTTCTTCATCAAGTACTACATTCTCACTAATTACAATTTTTCATGGGCTCTGACTTATTAATCACGGAAAGACACTGATAACTGAACTGAGTCCGCACTACGGTTCAACAACTCTTAGTAATCTTCTTTAAGTACGAGTTTGTACCCGATCACGCCATTCCTAGCCTGTTTGGCTATATCATTATCTTGATGATTTTAACTGTGCTACCTGGTCCTTATTCCCGGAGCACCACTTTCGACGATGAGCTAAGCTTATGTCGATTTTCCTCATCATATCGTTTCACCTCGAACAACAAACTTGACCCCGAGTTTGTGTAGTATCTGTGGCTCCAATAATCTTTTGTTGCATCAGTCCTTTTGCTTGATGCAGTCGCTGATCAATTGCTTCTTCGTGGATCCCCTCGACAACAAAATGTCGTGATCATCATCAACATTTTGACTCCTTCCAGGATATCAATGGAATTCTTGATGATAAGTGCCACCCTCATTCCTTGGTAATTTGAGTTACCATCGACAACATCCTTACATTCCTTTCATCACAAACTTGATCGTGTTATGGAGCTCCTTGCTAACCAGCTTATGTTATGTTCTACCTTGGAGTATTACCATCTTTTATGTCAAGGATATTGTGAGAATTTCTCCACCTCTTGAGAATTCTTGATATAGTAATACTTCTCGCCATCTCCATTTGTTTTCTGATCCCCGTGTTGTTTCTAACCTGAATACCGACAATTGAACTATGATGCGTGAATTCAAAACTTCTAGCAATCCTATTGCTTTGGAGTTAATGGTCGATAGTTCATTCTTAGACTATTGGTTATCGAATCACTGTTCCAACATTGATCATGCTACCTAAGCCCATATTTTGGGTGCAGCTTTCCACCAATGTTTAATTGGGTATGTTTTCCTCGAGCATACCTCATTATATCATTTGATCTGACAAATGTTATATCTTTGTTCACATGAATGTGGAAATCCATCTTTTGGAAATCTCGATGAATTGTCGTTTAGTTCATCAGCCACCCCCTCATCATCTCCTTGGTTTAATGATGAACTCTTGTTTCGGAACTCGCTTCCGCAGTAAATTTCCCGAGAATCTTACAATGTCGTCTCGTCAATTTGTTTTGCACCTTTTCTTCTCAGGCATCTTGAGTCTGAGGTATCCAAACATCGATCAGATCTGAATCCCGGTCATATATGATGGTTGGAACATTTTTGCAAGAGTTATAACACTAGTCTTTTATGACCCGGTAAGGTGATGGCATGCCCAGCACACCTGGCGTGATGACCTGTTGTTATAGTTTCCTTAGTAGCGAGGTTATCCATTCTTCCATGAGAAAATTGTAAGACTTATTCTACAAGTTTTCCTGATGGATCCTTCCTGTATCCAAAGTCTCATCTTTGCTTGAAGACCATGTCAATGCTATCTCGAAGCATGTCTGTGGTACTTCGATTTTCAATGAGAGCATTTGAAGAACAATGCTAAATTTTCTTTGTCCATTATCCAAACACCTTTGTATGGGTGAAGTCATGAAATTTCTTTCCCCTTACCTAAATGGTTTTCTACTTCTATCATGTCATGGATATCATGCTCTGTTTGTCCTTGGGAAGGAAATACCCCTGAAATATGTGTTTTAACACATTTTCCTTTCCATTGTTCTGTTTAATCTGATAATCATATTTCCCTTTCCATTGTTTGGTTTAACCTTTCTTGTGATCTATATGATCTAAGCAGTAATATTCTCCTGCTTATGTAAACACCCCGGTGTACAATCCTGTTAGTGAGACCATGTTTCTACTGTTGATGACATTTCGGTAACCACCGATGGACGAGAACTTTGCCTATTGGTCCGCCTCGTTCAACGAGCAGGAAAATGGTTCTGTTCGTCCCTCACCCTTGGTACCGACATTGTTGCCGACATAACTGATAGGCTATCCTCTGACATACCTTGCTATCTTGACCGTGCAAATGTTAAGCGCCTTCCTGCTTTTAACCCACATGGTGGGCCCATAACCCACAGTTCCACAGGATCGAAACCTGACTTTCCTGTACCACCCCCATGTTCCCAAAGTTATTCCTCGCGCGTGACCTCATAAGTAATTCACGAGCCACCTCCCGAGAGATCATCAATTCTGGTATTAAACACAATACTTATTCCCATTGCTTTGAACCCCTTTCACACTGTTTCAGGCAACGGACGATTGTCTATCCACTTGAAACTTCTTATGGTACCTTCTTACTTGGCTCTCGATATGTTTCATTCGTTCAACTCGAGAGATACTCATGTGTTCATTCCTGGGTTAACCCCATATGATTTCCCCTTATATCTTTCTATCGTTGTAGAGCATCCCCTTACCTATTCGTAAGTACGACAGAATTTTCGAAGAAAGGAGGACGACTTCATCATGATGACCTGGAGAAGAGGAATGAAGGCATCAACTTAATGGATCGACCTCTTCGAGGAGAGTAACCAAGGCCGAGAAGACCCGTTAGAATTTCATAACCAAATCCCTTCCCCCTTACCCCACCTCTTAAAATCTCGGGACGAGATTTCTTGTAGTGGAGGAGAATTGTGACGTCCGGGTAATCAAGCTACAGTAACCCTATGGTAATGATGCCACGTCACCTCGATTATCGTTGATAATCTCGCGTTAGTTCAGAACCGATCCAAATTCAAATTTGAATTAAAGTCAAATAATTAAAGTTTTCAAAAGTCAAAACTAAATTGTTCCTAAGGTGTCAAATAATCCATAATAAATGTTGGTGAAGAAATCATCTTTTAATAAAATACTTAAATGCACTAAATAAACTAAAACATCGATAAAACAATTATCTAAAATGCTTTTAAGATAATAAGAAAATGCAAAATACTTTATTTAAAGTGCCAAAATATTTGGGGCTGTGACCTATTTAATAACACCAAATTAGTTGTCGCTTTTAAATTTTATAAAACTAAAATAAAAGAAAACAGAAAAGTAATAGAATAAAAAAAGAGGAAAAGAAAACAGAACAAACAAAAATAAAATAAAAGAAGGAACCCCCCACTGGGCCACAGCCCAGCTGGCCTCTGGGCCAACCAGGCCGGCCCAGCCGGCGCCTATAGCCCCCTGGGGCGACCGAACCCTAGCGACCCCCTCCCCACTTCCCCCGATCCCCACCCCGTTCCCTCGTCCTCCCACCCCGCCGCCACCACACAACACACACACACGGGAGAGGAGCTCCCTCCTGTCCGATGTCGCGCCGGCGACTCTGACCGCCTCACTGCCCTTCCCCGTCGCCCGGTCATCTCTCCTCCCTCCATTCTCCCCAGCAGCTTGCCGCGCCCCTCTTTCTCCTCGTTTGGCCGAGCGCAGCCACCACCTCACCGTGGCCATGGCAAACGGCCTTCCTGAGCTGCTCGTGCTGCCCTACGGCTTCCTCGACGTCGTCCACGACCTCCACGTGCCCGAGACCGACTGGAGCGGCCCCAAGTCGGCGACATCGACCGGTTCCCCGTCACGTCC